>NW_019268521.1:6084897-6123604 GCF_002738365.1 Cucurbita moschata
AAAAAAAAAAAAAAAAAAAAAAAAAAAAAAAAAAAAAAAAAAAAAAAAAAAAAAAAAAAAAACAGAAGAAGAAGAAGAAACAATGTAAGGTCTTATTAGAAACAAAACATAGGTAAAGCAACAGGCACAGTCCATACCCAGATTCAGAGGGCCGTGATTCAAGCCAGATAAGGCGACCAGAGTCATCAACAGCAGTACCTCCGATTCGCTTGGAGGCGCCGGACACAACATCAGCGGTGATTGGGGACTTCCATGAGCCATAGGGTGCAGTGATTTTTTCCAGTTGGTCAACTACTTCTGGGACTTCCTTGCTAACTGAAGATGAGACAGAGGAAGCCATTGTCCTTCGCTCTTCAGAGTGAACTATGATTCCCGAGACCGGCGATACAGTCAGTATCGGTGCGATTAGGAGCTAGATGAGAGTAGCTACCGACCTCCGTTTCACTTTACCTTCAACATCGTTGTTTGGCGCCTCGATTTTATGGGAAGTTAAAATTTCGGGTCCCTTTTTTATGTCCTCGAATTGCATGCTTCAAGGCTGGAAGAAAAATAGTATTTTTCCTACGCAGAAGGTAACAACACTTCCGATCGCGGACGACGAAATCTTTTTTTTTTTTTTTTTTTTTTAATACATTTTTCTAATAAAGGACAATTTTCTTTCTCCCCTCTCTTTCCGAGCTGTCAAAAGTTAATTAAGTGGACACTAGGAAGATTGTTAGCACTACAGTCTGCTTGGAAAATTTTCTCTTTCTGTCTTAATTCTTAGCATTATTTAAAAATAGTTTAAAGATCATAAAAAAGAAATAAGATATCATTTGATGATGCATTAAATCAAAAAGGGGAGAAATGGGTATTTAATGTTAAAAATTTCCCCTGGCAACGAAACCACCTCACAGCAGCTACAAAAGAAATTTGGACTTTTATACTGGCAACCAGCCAAATTGGCATGCTTGGCTCAAAACAAGTTTTGCACGTGACCACTTGCCGCCACACTAGAGATAAGACAAAAACCAAAACACTTCAAGAGTATGAAAATTTACGGGCATGGTTCAGGTAGAAATTTTTGGGTTTGATTAGTGGTCTGAAAAAATTAGAACTGAAAATAAGGGTTAATAAAAAAATATAGAGTTGTATTTTATGTTTAAAGTAGTAGCAAATTTAGAAGTTAGATTTCAATATAAACAATTGGCGAAAATATGTTTGATAGTATAGTTACAAATCATTAAAAAAGTTCTAATTGCCAGCTAAGTTTCAAATTAATTTCCACTACTATTATTTAATTTACATGTTTTTATGTTAAAAGATTAGTAAACTAAAACATTTCAGCATGAAACGCACCTGCAAAATCCAAGCAAGGGACTCCCACCCTCCGTCGTTGAACTGATAATGATGCATATTAAATAATGAAAATGACATGCAAGCTTAGGAAACTTACCAAACATTGTTGAATTGAATACCCAAAAGCAGTTCCGCCGGAAGGATGATTATTGACCAATTGAACAGAAATTAAAATTTGAACACGCAAATCTGCTGGCCTTTAAAGGGTAATCACGTCACGACCCGTAACACATATTATTGGCTTCCCATCTTGGAGCTCAGCACTGATATGGCCAAGTGACTCAAGTCACACACCCCAAGCTGAAGGGGGAAACCCATCATCTAAAGCTTAAACAGATATCAAATTTACCAAACAATTTAAGTAAGAGATATAAGGGGAAGAAACTATAATCCAAACGACACACTCCACACAGTTGACACATCTGCCTTTCAAACTTCTAATCGGAGTTACAAGGGCATTGCGTTTACATTAAAATACAATTGAAGTAAAAAAGAAAGAGTTCTCAAAACCCACCGGTGTTTACGTTTAAATACTTTAAAAGATAAATAGCCTTTAAAAATTTAATGGATGTCTCCAAGACTTTTCAGTAGGCATATAAGAGATTCTACACCGTCACACATAAATAGGCCTACAAATTGATCAAAGAGGGGGGAAAAGAGACGACAAAGAGAAAAAAATACAGATAAAGTTAGTTGGGAATGGATAACATGTATCACTGCTCGATTGGCAAAGTAATTTCAGTGCCATACTAGAAGCATGCATTGTGCCATTTAATTAACCAAGCAATTTTACACAATACACTTCATTCAGAAGCACCTCTTGTTCACGACTTTTAGAATCTAAGATCACACAGATTTCTTATCACATACCACGCCGAGAGCACCGCAATTTCATTAAAGCACATATAGTTATGACCAATCCTAGTTGGTAAGTGAAAGAGCAGAATTCGGACACCACACATGTATTATTTCAACATATTTCTCTGTTAGTGTTAGTTGAACTGTTCTAATAATCATATAAAATTCAAGAAAAAAACTAAAAAACACATAAAGAAGTTGGCATTTCTGAACTGTTGTACGAAATGTAAGCAATGTAAAGACGTCTTCAGTTTCCGAAGATAGTGATTGATTTCTCATCTTTTCTGATTAGTAGCGCGTATGGTTAAAACAATCAAGGATTTTAGCCTAATACCTCTGTTTCGTATGCATATGATTCAAAAATACCAAGTCAGTCTTATCAGCGAAGATGTCGAAACAATATGAAAATCTTATACTCCGATACTTCTCTGATCTCAAATCATCAGTAAATAAATAATATAAATACCATCAGTTCAAGATATACGACATCGAGTAACAGTAAATTGACGGGAAGAAAACCGTACCACTCGAATGGTGAGTATCACATTGAGTCATGATAGCAACGATGAAATCCTACTCCAAACCCAAGAGAAATGCTGAGAAATAAAAATGGCGCGAACGAGCGTATAAGTAAAACGAAAATCAAAACACAAAGCATAAGACTCAACACGCAGTCACGCACCATTGCCTCAGAATGCCATAAAACGCGAAGAACCAGACAATAGCAAAACCCTCGTAGGAAAAAAAAAACAGTAGGGCAAAAGAATAGAAACTGAGAAAGCCGAAAAGAACTCTAACCAGGAGACGATGCAACTTTCATGAAGGGTAAACCAGCAAACCGGGCAGGCGGGAATGAATTTATACGTAATATTTTAACATACATTGTTGAGCAAAAATCAATCGTTTTTATGTTGGACTATTTCTCAGTTTCGATTTTGGACTACGCATGAATTTTTAGAGCGAGTTGCTTGCGAAATACGCTTCTCTGATTAGCTTGTGGGCTTTGAGGCCCATCTTCATTTTATTTCTTTGAAGCCCAATAGTATCACCTCCGGCCCACTGAAATAAATGACCTAAATATCAAATGGAATATTTTGAAAGATTCATAATAATAATAATAAATAAATACAGAAAATTACCTATGTACCTACGACGGGTGGGGAGGACTGAGATTATAATCCTCGTCACATATTTCATTCTCTAATTTCACCAAATTTTTCATTTATTTTCGTAGAATTAGAGATTTTTTTTTTTGTCGGTATATTATTCTTTAAAAATAATATATTTTAAAACTTTTATTTTTCAATATAATTTTTATTAAAATAAATGTAAATAAATAAATTTAAAAAAAAAAAAACAATCCTAATAGATAAAGGAGACATATATATTAGAAAATTTAATTTTTAATACAACGTGGCCTTTAATAATACAAAAATTGTATTTGGTTTAAATATTATAATTTGTCTCAAAATTATTTAATATAGTTAAAAAATAAGTATATGTGTTAAAAATATATTTATATTAAATAGGACATGAAAGGGAATTGATGGGGATAAGAGACGGGGAATATAATTCCATCTCTGACCCCATTTATCTAACCGAGAATAGATGTTTCTCACTCCCTCCCGCATATTCCATCTAAACGGGAAATTCTAAATATTTTGTAATATTAATAACATAAAGTTGGAAGAAAGAAAATAATCAAGAAGGTAAATATGAAGGATAAAGAGCCACGTCAACAAAAGAAGAGAGGAAAAGTGAAACATAATTTTGGAAATAAAATAATAGTTGCCTTTTTTATGTAGCCATTTGCGAATGTTCCAATATCTATAGCCTAATCATATGCAACAGAACCCACCCCCATCCCCAATTATCAAATCATAACCCCATTATTTCCCTTCTTTTATTTTTTTTTTATTTTTTTAAATTATATGCTTTTGAATTTATGATAACCAAGGTTTTTAATTATCAAATAAGGATTAGTATTATTAAATTAAATATTAATGCAAACATGTTCTGAAACCTACCACGTTCTCTTTTGATAGAATTGTAAAAGGAGTACAATAAATTTAAAATCTAAAATAAAAATCCCAACTTTGCTGTCATCTCATCAGTTTCTTCAATTATTGGACTTGTTTGTACTACAGAAATGCATAGCCAAACAAAAAGATTTGTTAGGCATAGCAAATAACCCCATTTGATTCCGTGGTTGGATGGTGTAATTTGTACCCATAAATTTGGTAACTTAATTAGCCTTCAAGAAACTATATATATATTTTTTAATTATTAGTAGGAGATCAGCTTTCAATTTTATCTCACATCTTTAGACATATGTCACCTACAATGTGATACCACGAGCTTTTTCTATCATATTGAACAAACATATCGATGGAACTAGAATATTCATCTTTTTTCTTGTCGAGAATTTATATATTTCTCCCCTATCCTAAACTTCCGACACTAAAATAAATACGTAGAGATTGATTTACACAAACACGTAGGCCCTAACTTGTTAGATTGAGAATTCAGATGAACTTAGTAGATAAATGAATAGGGTGTTGAGCATTAAAGAAGTTTGGTGGTAGAAGACAAGGATGGGACCTCCACTTAGCTTCACCTAAGTTTTATTCTAATCGTGGATAGATCATTCAGGTTAGGGTCCATAAGCAATGACAATTGCTTCACGAAGACTCGCTGTCGTGACGACTTCAGTGGATTCCCCCAACCAAGTTACTGCCTATGAGTCGTCGGTTCATTCTTGAACAGAAAACAATGGCGGGCAGAGAAATAGAGAATTACAACGAAAGAGTTAAAAGAGTCACATCACAAATCTACAATAATTTAACCATAAATTTACTTTGCATGAAAACCCCTTTCTCTTGTCTCTGGCACTCAAATAGTCCCTCCAAGTAGACGTTGTCAACCCTTATGAAAGCGACTCCAAAATCAAAACCATTCACATTATCATAATAATAACAATATGAAGAAAAAAATAAACCCACCCAAAATGGAAAATTTTAGTTTGATTCGATTTGGTTTGGGTTCAAATTAGCGAACATTTGGGATACAAGAAGATTAAGTAAGATGTCACTGTTGGTAAGTAGACCAACAATTTATTACAAGACCCGGGTTGCACCACAAAGGGGGAGATGGGAGGCCCATTATCATTTATTATAAATATTCTTGTTAGATTTTTGTACATTAATTATAAGGAAAAGATAATTGTAATTCACTTCAATTTTTTGAAAAATATTTATTTATTTAGTTACGTGCCTAAAGTAGCTTTTTTTTAGTTTGGGATAAGACTACGATCTGACAGAGGAAAAGGAAGAAAAGGAAGAAAAGGAAGAAAAGGAAGAGAAATTTGCATGGGAAAATCGGGAGGTAAGGGTGGGAATATGAGCTGCACCTCAATTATTATCACCATTTTCTTTCCCCCAAAAAGCATAAAAGCAATTCGTGATGTTCATTCAAAACCTAATCATCAGAGAAGCACATGCCCAACATTTCCCACTGCCCCCATTTTTCTTCTTTTAATCAATTTACTTTTCCTTTAATAATATACATCCCAAACTAATAAATAAATAAATATGTCTTATATTGAGTTTATAGGCTATCTCTCCCAGTCGTTTCTCTACGAGGTCGACTTTTTTCTTCCTTCAAACCGAGCCAAGTTACCATCTATAAACCAAAACCACCCCTTATGTTATCAAGCATTGAATTCCACTGTTTTTTTAGTCACCCAAGTCAGTCAACATCAACCCTTTAGGCCTTATAAAATATTATGTATTTTATTACACAAACTCTATCATATCTGTTTAGTTGAGTGAGCCCGTTGTTTGAATTCCCCTTTTTCCCTTTCCCACTCGCAAGATTCCAAATGACACACAGAAGCCCAACCAAGATGACCAACAGCCAACTTCCCCATACCCCAACCGCCCCCTATTTATGCCTTCCCCCATTTCCCCTCTCCAAATAATCAAAAACCCCAAATTCAATACAAATAACCCATTTAATTATGCCATCTCTTCACTCCAGCCCATTCATGGACAAGTCTGTCTTCCTCTCTCTCCTCCGCCACACCTCCAAACGCCCCAAATCCTCCTCTTCCGGCGGCGGCGGCGGCGGCGGAGGAGGAGGAGGAGGAGGACTTCTCAAAATGTTCAAGTTGTTCCCGATGTTGAGCTCCGGCTGCAAAATGGTGGCTCTCCTGGGCCGACCCAGAAAGCCCCTTTTGAAAGACCACGCCACGACGGGCACAATCTTCGGGTACCGTAAGGGCAGAGTGAGCTTGGCGATTCAAGAGGACCCTCATTGCCTTCCCATATTCATAATCGAATTGCCGATGCACACGGCGGCGCTGAACAAGGAAATGGCGTCGGACATTCTGAGGATTGCGCTGGAGAGCGAGACGAAGACCCACAAGAAGAAGCTAATGGAGGAATTCGTGTGGGCGGTTTATTGCAACGGAAGGAAAATTGGATACTCCATTAGACGGAAGCAAATATCCGATGATGAGCTTCATGTCATGCAGCACTTGAGAGGGGTTTCCATGGGCGCCGGAGTTCTGCCGTCTCCGGCGTCGGAGAAGGATAATTTAGACGGGGAATTGACGTACATGAGGGCCAGATTTGAGAGGGTTGTTGGATCCAAAGATTCGGAAGCTTTGTATATGATTAATCCCGATGGGGCGGCCGGCCCCGAGTTGAGTATTTTCTTCGTCAGATCTCAATAGAATACATTTTTTTATTCCTCTGTATAAATATAAATATTTTATAGCCATTTCTAAAGAAAGGCTTCATTTTTTTTTTTTTCCCTTCTTTTGTTGAAGGATCTCTAAGGATGGCTATCATGGCTGTTGCTGTATAATTGGAATTCTTTCCACATGTAAGGGTTTTTCTTTTTCTTTTTTCTTTTTTTGGGAAATAAAATTGCTATAAGGGTTATTTCAAATGAATATTACAAATTTGAGTTGAATGTTTGAAGCTCGATGCAACTGAAATCTTCAGCAGTTATATGTATATTCAAATTGGCATCAAACAGAATATTTTATGTTTTTTAATCCTTCCAATCATGATATAATGATGAGATTATTTATATGATAGTCATCAGGTTATGAAGTCAATAATTGGTCAAATAATTTTATATGCCTAAATTCCTTTTCAAGTTTCTATATATATATATATATATATATATATATTTTTTAATTGAACGTTAAGATCTTTAAATCTTTATCGATAATATAATATCTTCATCAATTTAATAGGAAATTAATAAAGTTTATAATTTAACAATAAAAAAAAAAATGAAAGGTGAGAAAATGAAGCTATAATTTAAACCTGTATACGTGGCCCCTAAAGTACGTAAAATGGTGTCACCCTTCAATTACTTTGTCTACCTCCTTGTCCTATTCTCATTTTTTCAGTCACTGCCCACCCCACATTTTTTCTTTACTATTCTATTTATTTATTCGGTCCTTTTGTTATTTTTAAAATCTGTGATAAAAAAAAAAAAATGAAACAAAAATGTTTTTCCTTCCAAAACCAAAATATCAAGCTAGCGGGGACGAATATGGGCCCACATCGCATGGCCCATTACAATTGGGCTTCTCGGCTCGTTGGAGCAGCCCGTGCGAGCCCATCTTCATCAAGTAAATGAAACATCGTCTGGAGCCCACAGGAGTGGGACAAATCACCAACTTGGACGCGGTATGATGCGAGCTAGTGGGACCGGCCCGAACAATGGAGGGGAGCGCGGTGGGCCCAATGGATCCAACGGCTCAATGATTCCAATCATGGAAAGACATCAAAGTGATGTACGCACGAAACGGTCCAAGAGAGTCTACGCAGAATAAAAAAATTAAACACTGTCTGAGGACAAACAGACCATTCAGCGGATTCGGTCACAGCTGGGTTTGAAAATCGCCGCTCATCCCCGAGTCGGTGAAACCTTCTGTTCTCATCCGTTTGAAGCCAGCTGTATCTGTAACTGCCCAACCGATTCCCGCTAAAGGTTGGTCACAGTCACGCCATAAATATTGCCACCTGGCACCCTCCAATACAATCTTGTGTATGACGCCAATAGATAAATACTCCCCTAGGTGCGTTACATTTACATTTCATTCGTAGTTTTGGTCGTTGTTTGTCAGTCTCTACAACCTTCTACCAAATAAGGGCAGCTCGAATCACGTGAGATTCTTACAGGCTGTAGGAGGGCCCTCTTATCCAGTAACTTATTTATCACAAAATTAAAAATTATGAGAACAAACAAATAGTCGTCTTTGCTTTCCACCAAATAGTTTTACATTTAGTCTTTAATTATTTTCTTCAAATTTTTAAAATTTTATTTTAGTGATGATTTAAATGAAACAAAATTTTACCAATATTACGAAACTTGCATGGTTAATAATTTCCCCCTAAACTTATTGATGGCAATGCAATAATCATTAAACCAAATAAATAAAAATTGAAATCAACAAAAATTAAAGTGCAATTTAATATTTAATTTAATGATGTGATATGATATTTTAACGTTGAAAGCAAGGTCAATCTCAGCCGTTGATTAAACATAGTGACGCTCCTTGATTGGCTGCATTGGGCCAAATCAGTCAAAAAGGCTCGGACCCACTTTGCCGTTTGAATTTATTTATTTTATTTATTTGGTTAAACAAGTTTGGCCTCACTGTCATGTGCTTAATTCCTCCACATGAAATGGAACACACTTAATAATAACTTATGACCGTAGTCTATTTTATATTTCGCCGATTTCTTGTCCAATAAAGTTAACTAGAAGCTTTAATTAAGGTGCAACATGTTGTTTAATAATCTAATAATTATTCTCCCTTCTACTGCTACTAATATATCTCTAGTGCTTATTTATGAGTCTCTTTCTAACATTATTTAATTAATAATTTGTAAGCAAGAAAAAATATTTATTCTATTACAACATGTATACATAATAAACTATTAATTGTAATGCAATAATCCAAAATTCTAAAAATAATTGAATCCATGAAACCGGCATTCATGGGACATCCACCTAGTCTTTGACCCATTGTCGTCTACAGGACATAGGTTGCTACATGTACTTTAAATTTCAATTAAAAATTTGTAAACATTAAACTAAGACATGAATTTGATATTATATATATGTATATAATGACGTGGCAAATATTTGTTTTCTTCATATTCATTTCACATAAGACCTTTGCTAGATTGTGACGATCGGAAGAAATCATGTTGACCCGACCCGTAAAATCTAATATAATTTTATATTATATGATCCTATAAAATTAAATGCTATTTTGTTGTTAATGTTGGGAGAGAAACATATAATCATATCATATTTATTTTGTAATTAAATAAATTTAATTTGGGAATCTATTATTTAAAACAAGGTTTAGGAACAAACTTATAATTTAAGTTTGTAGAATTTGATTGAGGAGTAAAGAAAAGTCTATATTCTAAAATTAAAACGCGTCTCCTTTCTATTTCTGTCTTTAAATCCTTGATTGAGAAGCATGAACGAAGTGGAGATTAAAGAGGAATCTAGAAAATTAATTTTGTGTTAAAAAAAAAAAAAAGAAAAAACCCGAAACAGTAACGGGTCGGGTCGATTTCGTTGCCCGCCCACCAACCTTACAAAAAGCCACTTTCCGAGAAGTAACCTTCTCATTGTTGTTGGTATATAAATCCCCAACGCATTGCATTGCTTCTCTCTGTGCTCTCCCTTTGCCATATTTCCGTACTCGTTTTCCTCACTCCGCCGATGGACATTCAAAATTCCTCTTATTCCTCTTCCACCTCCGAGTCCTATTCCTCCGATTCCTCTCACTCCGGCAAGCCCTCGCCGGTAAACTCCGCCGTCCCTGATAAAATCAAAGGCCCATGGAGCGCCGAAGAGGATCGGGTCCTGACCCGACTCGTCGACCGCTACGGCCCTAGAAATTGGTCTTTAATTAGTAGATACGTAAAGGGCCGCTCTGGAAAATCCTGCCGGCTCCGTTGGTGTAACCAGCTCTGTCCCGGCGTCGAGCACCACCCTTTCTCCCAGGCGGAGGATGACGCCATCATCGCTGCCCATGCCCGCTACGGCAACCGGTGGGCCACCATTGCTCGCCTCCTCCCTGGGCGAACCGATAATGCCGTCAAAAACCACTGGAACTCCACTCTCAAACGCCGAGTCAGAAACGACAGAAAATCCGCCGGTAATCGCACTTCGGACGTGGGTGGGGGTTCGTTGGTGGGCGTCAATGACGACCCATTGACCGAGCTAACTCTGGCCACTCCGGGAATGGGTGCGGGAGGTGAGGTGGCGGTGGAGTCCGACCGCAGGAGGGAGAGTATGCCGGCGGGATTCTGGGAAGCGATGAGGGACGTTGTAGCGAGGGAGGTGAGAGAGTACATGACGACGACGTTTTCGGAAAATCCGGGATTCATTAAAAATGAAAGGGGCTAATATGTAAATGTGGAATTTATGGATTTAATAATGTATGGTGAAATTCTAAATTTATTTGGAATTAGTGGAAATTAGAAATGAAGAAAAAGGGGGAGGGATTAGGGAATGGGGATCAAAATTCCCGGCGGCTCTTTTGGAAAAGCCCACCCGTGTGCTCCACAGCCTGTCATCAACGCAAATGCTCACTATTTATTCTTTGCTCATAGGCTTAGAATAGGATGAATCAACACAGGTGACCAACCACTAAATGGCACGTGGACATGCACTCTCAAGTGCGCAGTATTGCTTTTTGTGTACTCTCTTTTGGTTGTCATTGGCTCATGCAAACCATGCAAAAATTATGTTCAAATAAAATAAAGCCTTAGCCTTTTTTTATTATTATTATTTTTTTTTTTTTGTACTTTCATTTTTTAGCCTCGTGGGGATGCAACCTTGTACTTCAAAAAGAAGTTTTAAATTAAACCCACGTTCTTAGTTACATTCAATTCTCATATCAAGTAGATTAAGATTTTTTTTTTTTTTTTTTTTTTGAAAGCGCCAAGTCTTACTGCTAACCTATATTGTTCTTTCGGACTTTCTCTCAAGATTTTAGAATGCTTTTGTTAGGGAGAGGTTTCCACATCCTTGTAAATGATGTTTTGTTTTCCTCTCTAACTGATGTGGGATCTCATAATCCAACTCCCTTCGGTGTCCAGCGTTCTCGTTGGCACTCGTTCCGCTCTCCAATCGATATGAGATCTCACAATTCACTCATTTCAAGGACGTGATACTCGCTCCTCTCTCTAATCGACGTGAGATCTCACAATCCACCCTCATTCGGAGCCCAACGTCCTTGCCAGCACACTGTCTTGTGTCCACCTCCTTTTTGACTTAGTATCCTTGATGGCGCACCACTTGGTGTCTAGCTCTTATGCCATACACCCGACGGGTGTTTGACACCTTGTTAGTATAGTAATAACTTTAATTTTCTTTAAATCTATCTTAGTCAATCCTATACCTAAGATCGCTCTCATTAAGATGAAGGAGTGTCACATTTTAACAAACTATTGTTAATTTGAATAGACACAGTCTCTGTGATATAAAAAATAAAGAATAAAGCATAAAAATGGTAAAATGGGTGCATTTCACCTGATTGTTATTTACTTTCTCGCATAATGGTTGATTGGTATATTAATTTGGTTAATATTCCAAGTTAAGTAACTCGTGATGGAAAACAACAATAAAAAAAAAATAAAGACTTTATAGGCTGTTATTTTTTTTCCTTCTTTATTTTTAGTACTTTAAGATAAAAGACCAAAACAAGAAGGAGAAAGTGAGGTTGATATAAATACATGTTTAAAAAAGATTAGTTAAGGAAGGGGCGGTTGGCATAGGAATAGTGAGGGGTGAAAGTGGAAATGGTGGAACAATGATTCCCACTCATATAAAGTAATGCGGCGCCGCTTTATTTGCCTTTTTCTATCTCTTTTTATTACTATCCAATATTAACGATGTGATGAATAAGCTTGTTTTTGCTTTGTTTGGAGCTGCCTCTCTAGGATTTTTCTCTTTTCTTCTTCTTTTTTAAAGAAATATTGCGTTTTTAGAAAGAAATGGAAAAAGAAAGGGATACATTTTACTATGCATTAACAATAATTGAACTTTTCTAGTAACCAAGATGTTTGTTAAGAAAAAAATGAAGGGCAACCATAGAACACATTTCTTTGACAAGTGTAAACATTTATAACCAAAAAATGACATAAGAAATCATTTTCAGGATCTAAGTTAGTTAAAGTAATTTAAATATTGTTTTAGAATACAATTCAAATATTCACATACAGAACGTTAAAAATGTATTTGAGAATGTGGTCTTGGGCTCTAGTTCATATTCAACTCCATGTTATGCTTGGTAAGAGAAAACTATATATATAATTTATTTTAAAATGTAAAGGAGAAAAAAAAAGAGAAGTTATTTTCCCTCTATCTTCCCAACATTCAAAAGAAAAGGAACAGAATAAGAGACAGAAAATAGAATAAAATCGTGAAGATATATGGTATTAGTTACCTTCAACATAATTTAGGCAGAGGGACAGATTCTAAATAATACTACTTTCACATTTCTAGACCAATTCCATAGTCCAAAGGACATCTTAGACGTTCTTTTATTCCCACCAAAATTGATGGGTTTTCTTGAATTCAAATTTACATATATTTTGACTAATTTACCCTTCAATTTAATTTACATTACATTTAATACTAATTTAATATGTATTCAATTAGGAAAATATACTTTATTTCATCTAAATAAACATGAACTCATACAAACCTCAATTGTGGAGGTAGCTCGCTCCTTGTCCTGTGCAGGCTCATCAACCTCAACTTTGTGTTGGTGGGAGCTCTTATTGTTTCAAACTCAACAGAAGGACAGACGATCCGTCCTTTTCAAGCCAGTATGGCTGGTCGGTCATCACAGTTCTAAATACAGCGAAACTCCAATTATTAATACCCATACATTAATTCAATATTCTGGTCATGGCCATAGCGATGTTCCTCTCAAATATTGCAGGCATTGCCATTGGCCTAAGAGAAAGGCCTACATGGACTTGACTGCAAGAACATCAAGTGGCCTTCGCTATTTTATTGGCGTGCTGCACTTGACAACTCAAGTGTGTTATTTGAACCTCAATTTAGAGACACTATCTCGGCTAACGGCCGGCCATAGCGGAAATGGCTTACAGGAGCAATTCCCTGCAATATGCAAACTGAAACTCATTATATTTACTGCTCTTACATTTTCCAATCCAACCAAAAGAGTGCAGAAGCATATGTAAGGCATTGCACAGACTGATAGGTTATACACATGGTAAAATTACTAAAATATTTGAACTCTATTTGAACTTTCTTTGATACATTGGTCTGTGTTTGGTATAAGCGACAAACTATAAGAACAGATACTGCTTGGGGCTTCATCTTAAGTGAACTCTAATTCCTAGGCCATTTGAAGTTCATTACTTTTATATCACTTAGTAGTCAGAAAAATATTATGTCCTAACAACTAATGTATGATCAAGAACTTATAAAATATGAGGGGATTGATTATTTGGCCATCGGTTAGTTGTTAGTGTTTTACTAATCAGTGGCAAGGAAAAAAACGAACAAGGTCATTAAGTTATAAGATGGACACTGACCGACAGGCACCAAGGTCCTTGGTACCAATACCATGAGGGAATTATTCGGTTTTGCAGAGATGACTCCGCATTCTTCATTTTAAGTATTGGAAATCCTGGAAAAAGCATATTAAGAGAGTACATTATGGTCAGTATTAATGGCCTAAGCAGAATAAATAAACCCGTGGTCAGAAAACCCCATCCACAAGAATTTCATGAACAAAATCTTGAAAGAAACAAATATTAGACTAGTGAGCACATAAAGCAGGATGACTGAACAAAATATCGTCTTAACCGACCAACAGATTAGAGTAATAAAAGAAATATCGATCGAACAAACGGCTACATAGATATGAAATAAAAAGGTACAAGAAATATAAATATATGTAATCTCTTGTAATGAGACGGAAATAAAATCATATTACAATGTCAAAGGCATTGCATGTAAGGAAATATTTGGAAATAATCATATAGGGAATGAAACAAATTTAAAAAATGTACGGATATAATGATATGGAAAAAAATGGCGGGGAAAGAATAAAGTCATGCTATACCTGCTGTTCTGGTTGCAGACAAATAAGACTATCAACTGTTCGCCAGTTCAAGGATAGCATTCCTGGCCTCATTAAGAGCATTTGTACAATAAACATCCGTCACCCATATATTTTGTGACTGCATCAACCTTGGTTCCATTATGTATTCCTTTAACAGACTTCCAACAGCATCTGAATCCAACTGATTCCCAATGAGAGTCTACAAAAGTGCAAAACATATTATACAAACACTGGCCAAGTAAAGAAGACGCTTTACCGCGTCAAGGCAATTGATAATTTTTGAGTTCATGGAGCAATGGGATATAAACTCACCCAAATGGCACCAAGACATGAATTCACTAATATGAACTTGAGAAGACTCTCATCTGCACTGCTGAGAGTATCATCCGAAGCAAGAGAAATATCTAGGTCTTGATAAGAATCGAGGATTGACCCGCAACTTCTCACAATAATTCTACCATGGTTCTTCAGAACCCTGCCCAGATGATAGCTTGCAGTGGCGCGGGAGTTACGAGTCATCCCAGTCCATTTTAATGTCCAGTCAATGTTCTTAAAAGCTAAATGTGGAAGTGGATCGTGCAGCCGCAACAAGGCTGCTGCTCTTTCACCACTGGTCCAGCAGTTGCATCTGGATGAACCATCATCTGTGCATGAAAATTTCAGCAGATAGAATAATTATTACAAGAATTAGCAAGATTTCTCCACAGAGATAAAAATCAGAATGGAAGGTAAAACTATGTGACCCAAACATTGTTAAATTATACCAATTTCCAATTGCAAAGGTCTGTGAAATATAAGTTTGATCAGTGAATAGCTTCACCAGAATGAGACCTACTAAATTTCAGAGTTGCATGATATTGATATTTCCTAGAAGATATGGAACTGACCCAATATGAATCCAGCAAGAGGAATCTTTACAAGAGGTTGCCTTTGAGACATTTCATCTTGCAAATTGACGTGATCAATGTTCTTCTCCAGGACTAGAAAATTGACAGCAACAACCTGTTCAAAGATTAAAAAATTTTAAAAAAATACAATGAAGCTATGATCATATATTCTTCATAGGATAAGCTGAGACAATGATTTACATAATTGATCTGGAACATTATGATATTAGTGGAAAATGAAAAGAGGCGGTTCTAAAGCAACAAATCTCATGAGAAATAGTGCTGCAGAGCTTACTCTGCAACGGAACTTTGTTAACTCGCAATGGGAGTGAATCAGTTCAGAAAATAGTTGCAAAGAAATAATGTCTGAATATGAGATAGAGTCGGGATTCTTCTCAATAAATGAATGATCAAGTACACTGAAAGAAATGATATCTATGAAAGATAGCGGAGTCAACATCAATCTCCGTAGATCCCTGCAAAACCAAGAATAACTATCACGTTTAAGAAACGGTATTCCAATAACTCAGTAATCAGAAAGAAGAAAAGGACTATATTATGACAAGATGCAAGCAAGATATAGAGATCATAACACAGGTCGAGATAGACAGTATATTGAAAATTGAGAACATGTAGCTACAGAATATTTTTCAATTATTTCAACATCCACACTGCACCCCCTCCGAAAAAAGCTACAAATTGACAAATCACAATGACCAAACAACTAAAGGGTGGAAAAATGGTACGAAAGAGAGAGAGAAACGATAATGCTTTGTGCATCAAGAACTTATAGTAAATTAGTGATGTAGAGAACAAACTCCAAATACAACAACGTTAAAGGTCAGTTCAGTAGAAACCCTGATACATCAAGATGTGAAGCAATTTAACCATAATGGTGTATCTGTTAGAAAACAATCTTTTATCATGTAGCAATGGAAGATTTTATCACGTCATACCAGAAGACACTTTTTGATGGCGTAGTCAGAAGATTGACAAAATAAGGGGAATTTTATGGTTCACTTCTCACAAAATACCCACTCCCATTATTAGAAAGTACCAGAAAAAAAGAAAAGAAAAAAAAGTCAACGAAGAGGACTAACATGCAGGAGATTTATTCATGAACACATGCAGTGTCAGAGGCATTTTCACAGTATGAAGAATAATGTTAAGGGGGAGAATTAAGCATCACCAGTGGAGGAACATGAATATAAATTTGTACAATACCCAAGTTCTAGAACTCGATGGAAAGTTGCTCTCACACCAGGTCCAAATCCAACAGGTAAAGCATGATTCTTCAGATAACCAAAAATTTTCACCTAGAAAAACAAAACCCAAAAAACTTTTGGCATTGAAGTGTAGATTGTACATAATATAGGAAAACAAAGTGCAGAGAGCATGATACAGCGAGACATACAATTTGGTCCTCCACCAGAAGATGAATACAAGTGCTTTTGGAACGCACAAAGAATCTGCACTGGCTACCTTCTTTAATACCTTGACATTTTAAATCAGAATCAATGCAACTTTGATGAAGATCATGCACTGCAACAACATGACCTTCCGCAGAGGATAAGTTTCCTTCAGGAAACAGACAGTCAGATCCATGGATAACAGAGGCATGCATGTCCGACGATGTCACATCTCTGTAGCAGGGAGAAATTTTGCCGATCTCTTCAGGTCTTAAAATTGGTTGGTTTGAATTTTCTTCCTGTTTTTCAAGATCAAACACCAGAATATCTTTTGCATTTGAAGGAATATGAAGATAGATATCCGAAAAGGATCCATTATCCAAATCAATTTGATCTTCTGAAATCACTCCACCATCACAGATGGGAAAGTCATTGAACTGAGTGTCGTTCGATTCAATGCTATGGAGGATATCATTATCAAAAGTGAATGAGATGCTCCATAAATGAGTACTTGAGGTTATAACAAGGTTTTGGCTGTTGACATAATTGCATTCCTCTATGTTGAATAAAGAATGATCTTTATTACGTTTTGTGATGTAGTAATTGCCAATCTGCAGGAACTGAAATGTTGATGAAAGCATATTATTGCCTTTATACTAATAGAAAAGGTCAAGAAAAAGTAATCTGTATGCGAGAAGGTAATAATTGTGCAATGATAATACACACCTGATACTTCAAAAGACTATCAGGTTGAATCTCTAACAAAATCTGTTGAGCACCAACTCTGGAACCATCATTGCTACTTGATTTGCTTTTTGTGTTGTATAAGAAACCTAACATGTATTGGCTACTATGATCTGAACTCCTAACCGTAGCTGCACAAGAAATTCTGTGATGGCTCAAGTTGCAGCATTTCTGTTCCTCATTAGATCCTTTGTAACAAGTGCAACGACCATTAAGCCTACAGCTAGACTCATCAAAGTCACATACCATATCTGGGCCTTCAAGCCTCCCAGATGGATGGCCAATTTTAAGTCTTTTATCAACATATTTCTGATCATTTGCAGTTCCAGTATCTTCCCTCAGCTGCTTCATTGAAGCCTTTATTGAATATTTTTTATCTCTCTCAGTAAGAAATAAATTCCAAGGATGGAGGACAGCCTCAACGAACATGCTTGATGTGTTTGGTGCCAAATGTTTGCCTGGAAACTAGGAAGATGCGCATAAAAACATTTACCAAGACAAATTGAGGGATATAACTTTTTAATGGAACAACTAATGCCACAACTAAATCTTCTCTTTTCTTCTGTCCATAGTCTTACTAACATTGTCAATACCATATGAGCTATAAATTATAGAAACAATGATAGAGGAGAAAAAATAATTTTTTTAAAGAAAAACTTTTCAATTGGATATTTGAGAAGTAAAGCAGTGTCCTTCTGAGTGACAGAACAGAAGCCTTAATTAGAAGTATAAAAAAGCCTCAAATGAGAAAAAGATATTGGACTCTACCTTTCGTAACATAGGAAACTTGTGTGTTACTTCTAGAAGGTGATAAGTTCCACCTTCGAATATCTCAAGATCAGACCCATTTTCAACGCAAGAATATGAGGGAAGGTTTTTGCAGGTTGCATTTCTGTATTGAAAATAAACATAAATTGCTATGCCAAGATCTCTTTCCAACGAGATGCTCTGAAAAAAACTGCGGCATGAGAATGACTGATTGGTCAAATACTTATCCATTTGTGGAATGCCTTCAATGACCACAATATATTTTGTTACCTGAAAGACCAAAATGGACAGAGGTCACTGCAAGAAATCTAAAATCATCATAGGCACAAACGACAATCACCAACCATAAGCAGCTAAAACCGACCACAAAACTTACCTCATATACGCTATTGACATTCCAAGTTGACGGAAGATCAGGTACCATAGCATCAATACCTCCAGTTGCATCAACCAACTGCAATCTTCCAGAATACGTGGAAATCTGCATAATTACTGCTTAATTAGATAGGCTGAAGTGCATAGTTTCACCAAAACTATATTTAACAAAACATTTTGCATTAATGTATGTTTCAAAAAAAAAAAACCTATCTGAACGTAGAAAAAATTATCACAATAAGAACATAACACCCAAAAAAAAAAAAAAAAACGGTTACTTTACTGCAGAAACGGAATGAACACTGATATATGCAAAATCAATTTCAAATTTGCATACGGAGCCTTCATTTCATCCTAGTTAAGAATCTAAAACCTCGTTTATGACACTGTAGGTACTCAGCTTTGAAATTTACATTTGAGATGAAAAGAATCAAGACAATTTACCAACCTTCAGACTGCCAACCAGAACAAAGCCAATGTCTTCACTACGATAAATTTTCCTAGTTGTCTGATGAGAAGATCTACCTCCACGTGATAGAAGTCTGAAGCGATCAAGCTGGTTGTATTCGTACATAGTAACTCTTTTGTTTTTCAACATTATGGCCCTCAAACACGTAAAATTACAATAGAAACTTAAAAGAGAGAGAGGTACCACCTGAAACCAAGAAGCAGGAAATCGTGTGTGATGTGACCCTAAAGACAAACTAATTCAGACAACGAACAAAGAAAGACACATTGAACCTAAACTTACAGTTTCAAGGCTAATGTTCCACGGTTCACTACCACAGCCACATGAATCATGCTCGTACAGCTTCATAATTGATCCATGCTGCCAGTAGAAACAAAGAATAGCGAATGGTATCAAAGAGTTACAAAGACAGAGATCATTCATTCATCATGGAACAAAAATAATTTGCTTACCTGATATCGGGAAATAGATGAAGGTAAATGCGATTTAGCATACATTTGAACCAGTCCTTCTTTCTGATAAACACCTTGCACCAACAAAATGAGCTCACGAGGGAAGTTTGTTTTAACATAAAAGGGCAACAGTCTGGGAGCAAAGTGCGTGAATTCAGTGAAAGAATATTTACATGTTTTGATCCCAAAATTTCTTTTTCTGATAAAACACCAGCAAACATTTTCCGGAAAGACGAAATAAGAAGCAATACCCTGAAACAAATCATCCAGTCGAATAAGTCACCTAGACAGAAATCAACGTGCTTCTAGGCTATATAGAACAGAAAGAACTGAATACCATAGTCTAGCCGAAAAAGGTAAGGTGTCGATAAACTTCCCCAGCATAGACCTTGACTGTGAAAGGACGTGACACCTGCAGAAGTTTCACGTATCCAGTGCAAATTTGATCATCCAAAGCGAATGCGTTGCAAACAAATATTTTAAAGTAGCACTTCCATTGTGAATAAATGAACCTTGGAGGGTGGAAATAATGAGAAGGCAAACCGTGGTTGCAAAATAATCAATATTACGAATAAAAGCAGAGGGTATAAACGAAAAACCAAAGGTAAATAGGACACTAAAAAACCGAATTACAGACATTAATTTCCATGATTCGGCACAAAACGCAATCCGTAACAGATCACACAAACAGAAATGATGAAGATAAAAATAGATAAAGCTACTCACTTGGTTTCCAATGGAGAAAATTGCTGCACGAAGATGCTAGTTTTGACACAAGCACCAAGTATAAGCAATTTCGACCAAGGAAATTTAGGATTCACAAAGTGGACATTCCGCACAGATATCTACAGAAAAGCAAAAATTGAATAGCATTACGAAAAGCATGCCTGCAACCAATTGCCTTAAATTGAACGTTAGGAATGACTTACAATGGCGCCCGCCCTAAGACTATGAGGTGGAGAAAGGAAATGATCGGTCAACAAAAGCCAGACTCCGTTCTCAAGCTCAAGAAGCATTCCTTGCATATATACTCCATTAATTATACCCGTGTATGATCCACATTCTCCCTTCCCTTTGATGGCATTTGTCTTACATGGAAGCCTTATTCGAGATAACCTAGATAGATGGAGAGAAGAGTTCTCCGTGCTGATATACATCAAACAGGACTCGGCCTTACCGATGGAGACCTTCTTCTTTTTCAAACCCCCAAAAGTTAAGGCTCTTCCCACAAATTTCGTTAGGACAGGGTGCCAAGATGACGCTGAGCCGCAAAGATACACAACTGTCGGTTTGACAAATGAATGAGTATTAAGTACTCGAACTGAATCGTCTGGTAAACTCATCGGCTCCCTAGAAGTACATGACCGACACTCACAGATCATGATTTGAGCCATAAATCCTCGAATATTTTTCAAGCCCGCGGTTGAATCGGACTCCCTGCAGCTCTGCAAATTTCTCAGGCCTACTGTACACGGAACAATAGTAACTGGACCAACTGACTCTAATACACCACAAAGGCAGTGCCGAAGCTTTAACTTATCGTTAGAAGTAGGGTAAGCACCTATATCCAAGGGAACTGGATCGACGTCGGGGCATTGAGGAAGTGCCCTGCCCGGGGAAAGAAAGTCCCATTTTATAATTTCCAAGAAACCGCCGGCTCTTCTCAACGGTATGAAATTCCAAGATAAGACCCGAATTTCATTTCCGATCACTCGAATGTCGATATCAAGTATATCACAGCAAATAGTACCCGAACCATCAGTGAACTGAAAGCAATTGTTGCTGGGACATCGACAGGAAGACTTTAAGTTGGACGGCCCGCAAGCATCGGTAGGAAGATTCAGGGTTCCAATGATGATGGCTGGATGTTTCAGAGAAGCAAGAACTTTAGGGCTAGGATTCGATTCCGCAGGAGATGAGAAGGTTGATGGAACAGGCCTTGGATTTGATTGAAACAATTCTATCGGGAATGAACTGCAGGAAGAAGATTGATGAATATTGGAAGTTCCAGAGAGAGGAAGACCGCGTTGGATTAGCTCAGCAATGGTGAGAATCGTGACAACATCCATGTCAAAGGCTGTTGCTCTTCCTTCCGTGCATTCACGATAGGGGAAAGCGGGAGAAGATGAAAGCGTGGGAACTGGGAATAGAGCGGGAAAATATGAAGGGAAGCGCTTTTAAAGGAATTCCAAACAAGACGTCCAATCCTAGGCCAGCCCAGTTCCAGCAAGATCGGTACCTCGGCCCATTTAGGTTCATGTGTACAAGCCCAATAGTGGTCCAAATAAATCTTGAGCCCAACCTAATGTGTTTTCCTTTGAAAAACTAATGATAAAATAAAATAACTTTGCCAATGCTCAATTTCCATTCAATTCTATATATTTTTTCTAGACATATTGTTATGATTTTTATTATTATTATTTTTTTAAATTTACAAAAAGAAAAAAAAGGAACGAACGAAAACAACTGCAAATAGCAGAAATTTCCAAGACTCGTTTGCTTTACAGAATTACAAGAGTGGGGCGGAAAGCCCAAAAAAATCCCAAAACTATTTGGATTAGCAAAGGCACTCACTTAGAGAACACATATTTCACACGGCAAACACTACAAGAAAAGCAAAAGGTTAAGTTGAAGGAAGCATGTTCCCAGGTTTCCAGCCCAATGATTCGTTCTTCCATGAACATGATAGATAGAACACTGCAGAATTAACCATGAAAATTTGGGGCTTTCAAGGAAAATACATTCAGCCCATTCTTAGATTCTTGAAGATGAGATGTACTGCACTTACTTCTGTTGGATCATGGCATCGCCAAGTCATTTAGACTGAAACACTTCTTAAAATCTGAGTTAAATTTCAACCCTAGATTTCATGGAAAAGTGATCTGCCCACGTTTGCGGTCCCAAAGGAGCCACCCTTTGCTGAACAAAACCACAGTACAACGTGGTGACTGCAAAGAAATTCGCCACGTAGAAGAGCTGTACCATATAACAATGTGCAGTAAAGGCACCAGGTGTTGACAAATAATGCCCAAACAGAAGGTTCTGCGGCACTAGTAACATCACTGAAACTAATTCCAAAAAATGAAGGCAAAGCACCTGGATTAACCAGCCTTGGAGGAAATATCAGAAAGGATGTTAAAAATTAATCCGTTCTCCCCATAAATGTCTTCCCAAGTCTGGAAGATACGGTTTCAGAGCTGGGGGCAGTTCTCAAGTTTCCGCTATCAGACATGTAGAAGTAGCTATAGTTTATTCTCGTAACCAAATCTGCTAAGTGAGGGAAGTGTCCCACGTTTAGATTGAACGACAAGACCTGCATCGAGCATTACGCTAGCATATTAAATATGACCACCTACAATATTTATGTGTATAACGTAAACATATTATCTACTGTATTAATATGTAATAGGGAAGTTCACCATAATCCATTGATTAAAGTTTGGCTTATCAAATAATGGGGTTTTACATACCTAGCTTTCTCGTTTTCATTAACTTTTTTAACATTTCAATTGTAACGGGAGAAATAAAGGAGGGTATAAACTCACTCTGAGGAGGAAAGCGATGCAATCATCAAATTGTTTCTCAATACGGTCGACCTCCATTTCACACCGAGCCTTAATTGCGGAAACAGCTCCACCACTACTCAAAGTTTGCTGCACAGAGTAAAAATCTAGGGCCAACCCAAGGATAACATTGATTCGGCTAGCAATTAGAGCCCACTGTTTCAAATGAGAGAATTAAAACCATTTCAACGATTAATTATAACGAGGCAGCACAGCACATAAGAAGAAATGTAGAGTAAAATACTGACCAGCTTATCTGGAACCACAAAGCACTGTCTATGAATCGACAGCAAGTATGCCTCATGCACCTCTATAACCCCATCCAAAGATTGTGCAGCTGCCATACCTTCACAGAGTTCTCGCCATGCACTATGATAGACCTGCAAAAAGAACCTTGGTTAAAAATTCACAACCTGGTATCGTTTGATCAATCATAAGGTTTACAACAAACATGTATAATAAGAATGTTAAGCATAGATTTTTTTAATTATTCAGCTTCAATTAGAAAAAAGAAAAAGAAGGATAAATTGAAATATGATTATAAAGTAAATAAATAAATAGAACTGTGGTTCAATGGACAAATTTTTGGTTTGAAATCCCAGAGTGCATCACAGTGCAACGTGCTAAGCTAATGCCCAAAAGATTCCAAGGCTTAAAGGAGTGCCAAATAGGTAATTTCAATCAAGGAGAAATCCTTACTCTGTCCATTACATATTGGTGAAAGGCATCCACAAAATGGAGGAGTTTCTGTTCTACCAGCCAGTGGCGCTTACAATTGTTTACAACAGTGCCTTTGCCCTGAAGAGAGA
This sequence comes from Cucurbita moschata, assembly GCF_002738365.1. Taxonomy (NCBI): domain Eukaryota; kingdom Viridiplantae; phylum Streptophyta; class Magnoliopsida; order Cucurbitales; family Cucurbitaceae; genus Cucurbita; species Cucurbita moschata. The sequence goes on from NW_019268521.1 coordinate 6,108,727, forward strand.
ATAGCCATTAAAGTAGAACACACTTGAAATGTACTCATCATGATTGATCATACAAATTGCGGTTGATTTATTTGCACTGTAAGCAGGAAACAACCCCAGAAAAGAAAAATAATGTGGATCAAACATAAAGTAGAAATATAGGAAAGAACCTTCCACATCCAACGCCTAGTTTTGTCGAGAACAAACTTTGCTCGCTTAACCTTTAACAAGAACCCTGTCACCTATATAAATGAAACATACAATTAACATAAAGAAACTTGAACAAAAACAAAATTACACGTGGATTAAAAAAAAGTTGAGAAGAATGACCTGATTATACTTTTTAATTGCCTCTGTGTTGGCAATAAGTTCAAGTGGCCAAGATACCTGAACAGTCAAATTAAATTTTGAACACATTAGATGCAATTCAGAGTAAGAGACGAGGCATAAAAATAAATTGAAAACCCTTTGTGGGAAAACCTTGTATGTGAATTTAAGTGAATCAAGCCCATCCATTCCAAAGCCATGTGCAGAGCTTTTATGTGGGGTCAACGGTGGTTTCACTAAATTAGAATGCTCGTCACCATCCAAAGAATTAGTTTTGACAATTGACACCACCAAAGAATCTGGAGCACTTAGTAGCATACCATCAGAGGAGTTTCTTACAGATTCCTGAAACAACAGACAGACTAATCTTCAACTTGCACAACCCTCTGGCATGTACAGTAAACATTACACTCAGAAGAAAAGAACTAAGATTGGGAATTTGGGACTCAACATCGTTAAGAAAAGGGTTTCATTGTTCTGGTCCATAACATACCTCAGAAACGTTAGGTTGCATTTTTACTATCACTCATCAAAACCATGAGAGACTATTCAGTAAATTTAGATTATCCAAACAAGATGGCCCAATTGGGGGAGTGACACTTTTGGGAAGAATAAATAATGATATACATGGAAAAATAAAGATAAAAAAAACTGCACCTGTAATATAGTATTCAACTCAAAATCATCATCCCACGTTTCTCCCTTGTCCAGTTTATTAAAAATTACAGTAAAAAAATGCTGCAGCAGATCGCCTGAAAACATGTGTTATTACTAACAGAATGCAAACAAACTGACAAGAAGAAATCATGATCGCATAATAGTATGCTTAACAAATACCTGATCCTAATAAATAAATAGCACGTAAGACAGCTAGTTCATCCATCAATCTCCATTCGTTCATCAACTTTGACAAAACACGCTTGCCAATGTAGTCCACCTACAGTACTTATGTTCAATTGATAATATCTAAATATCAACCACAGACAGTATAAATCTTAAGCCCGGTTTAAGAGATTCAAAGATCTACCTGCTGTCCTAGATATACGACAAGGCATTCTTCCATAATGACCATCATAAGTGGCATTGTCCTTGGCACAGTATTTGACATCCAGCTTAGAACCCTTGATGGAAGAGTGCTATTCTTCTGGAAGGGTAAGAGATCTGAAATATGGAGATCATCCTGTGCCAATAATGAAATTAATATTGAAAGAAACCCAAGTTGTAACAGCTACAAGCTCCAGCGCATAATTAAATCACAAAAGGAGAAATACCCGGAACTCGGGGAGAATTGTGGGAAAAGGAAACAATGTCTCGATCAGTTTTGCTTCCTTTTGCAAATGAACGTGTTCGTATTTATCAAACTGGAAACCAAAAGTAAAATCTGTCCCCTTTGTTTCAGAACAGGATGCGTCCTCATCACCAAATATTGCCTTCAATAAACTCTCATCATTTAAAGGGGGCAAGTTGAAACATCTAGACAGGTTCAATCTTTTCCAAACATTTGTGTTATCTTTCAGGATTGTTGTACACACAGTCATAACTGGATTTTCAGGGTGGAACGATTCCAAGGAGCATAAACAATTTTTCATATCAAATGTAATATTCTTTTCTCTTTCACCAATGAGCTTATTCGCATTCTTGTGTCCAGACTTCAAACAGACACCTCTTTTCAGCGCCAATGCATCGACCAATAAAGTATACCAATGTTTTTCTTTACATGCTGAATCACCAATGCCATTTGTTACTTCAAATTTGTTTGTGTGGGACTTGAATAAGGAATCCGTCTCAAGTTTATATTGGTCATGTTTCCAGAAGTATCTAGATATGCGATCACCATCACCAATTAGAGCTGCCAATGACAAACAAAAGATTTCTGACAAGGATAGCCTTGCCAAACTTCCTCCATAATCAGCACTACCATTAAACTCATCACCATATTGTTTTTCTGATGCAGGAGACAATGTTTCATAAACATGACGGATGAGCTGCAAAGACTTTCCAGCAGCAACTATCGACTTAGCTATGTCCTTCATAAACAGGGGACATGCTATAGAGCCTCCAGTGTACTGGTCTTTTCCCTTCAGCAAATGAGATAGAGAAATAGATTCTCTTTCATTTGCTTCCTTTTTAATTGATGAAGAGAGCTCACCTTCCAACTTCAGTGATCTTAAAGAGTAACTCTTCTCCCAAAAATCATGTTCATCAACTGAGACTGCTTCATTAGCATAGAAGAACAACTGCAAAAAACAGAATTTAGACAATTATTTACAAGGGTGAAAAGGAAAACAAAAACCATAAGATTGTCATGCACTTGGTCTCAAAGAACAGATGCACCATACACTAACTAAAAAAACCTAAGATTGCCATGCAGATGAACCGGCATGGAAAATTCCATAACAGAGAATTTGTAAGTCCGAGTGGAGGATGTAGCAATTAAGATACAAAAGTATAAACAAGCATAAAAAGAAATCACGAGAAAGCTTACCTCCTCAAAAGGATCGTCAAGTATTCCTTCAAAAACCCAGGAATCAAGCTCCTCAATATACGGCAATAAACTTCCAACAAATATATGAAGCAGCATTTGGTAAGTTTCTTCCTGTATGAATAAAAAATTCTTAACCCAGACTGTACGAGTAAGAACAAGTTAAAAAATAAAAAATAAAAACTCAAAGTAATGAATTCAACAATAGTTCTCTCAACCTGACCATTTTGTATCAGGCACACTTCATCAAGCTTCTTGTAAAGGCTGTCAAGGACATGAACGGCCAAATCAGCAGTGGTAAGTGCACCACTAGATTCAAAGAATACTTTGGGAATGGCTTTGTGGACTATTTGTAATAAATATTCAGCACCTGAACAAAGACTGATATCAAATAAGTCATCGTTAGGAAGTGCTGATGCAAGTGCATAAAAGATTGGGTGAAGTAGGGTGAAAGAAAGTATCGCCAAAGAGTGTATGACCAAGAAAAGAAAACGAAGTAAAACCTCGATAAAGAGCCAGCTAAACCCATTAAAGTGGGAGTGGTTCCAGAGCCAGCATCATGAATTTTAATCTCCTCCTTCAATACTGAATCTCGCAGCCTCTGCCCAAAAGAAAAAAAAAAAAAACAATTATTCTTAGTTCCATGTCTATACTACGCCAAAATTTAAATCAATAAGGTTTCTAGGTCGAGGAGCGGAGGGAACAATAAGAATGACAAATTAACAGCACCGAATACATACCTTCAGCCAACCAGAAACAGATGTAACAAACGCCCTTAAAGTAGGAGGAACGGACTTTGCGCTTGTATTAATTTCTTGTAATACGAGCTGTGTCAACTGAAGACATGTCGCTGCGTACATAAATTGGTTGAGAATGGCAAGAAGGCTAGATCGGGAGAGGTGAGAAACATATATCCCACTTTTAGCACAAAATTTCTTCCCACTACAATCCCAGCTAAAAAGGGAACCGGAGAATCCTTGCAACATTTGCAATACACCACGCACCTACATGAAAAGAAATACGTAGCTAGACTAAAACCCGCGGGAAAATCAGTTTACGATAATGTATGCCATTGCTGAATATCGATAAGCCAACACACCAGATCAAGCTCACTCGTCCTCAAGGAGGAAATTGGCGCTGCAAAATGTATGCCATTGCTGAATATGTCACTGATGCTATCGATCAAACTTTTACTCTTCCTTTGTTCCATCTGTCAGAACACGAGTTATAGAAACAGAAAGCACCCAGCGAGCATATCACTCTCAAAGTGCAACAGGATTACAAAATGTGTACAGACAGCTGCTACAATTTCCTCGAAAAGCTTCTAGCATTATCAGGAAGGATGAGGACCAGGCAAGAGCTTTAAACATGAAGAGAAAAGTGTTTTTCCCTCAAAGGAGGCATAAAAAATGTAGAAATTCGAACTAAATTTTATAGCAACATCCTCGTGGAGAAAATTCAATACATTCACATCAAAATTAGGGTTTACCTAATTCCATGGGAGTTCGACCTCTAGTGTAATTGGTCGAAACTGGAAAATGGAAACTGCTGTCTGATTCTTCTCTTTCGAATGCTTGCCAGAGACTGTTGGCTCACACTCTCAACGGAGCCTCTACTCGGTGGAGCTTGCTGTGGTGTGTGATTGAATTTTGGCTCCAAATATTCTTCAAACGCCGCCAAACAGTTTTCATACAGATTTTGCACGGAGTGGAAAGATGGGATCGACGCCTGGAAATGGAATTGGACTATCTGTTGGGCCACTTATGGGCCTCCCAACTTTCAAGCCCACTCATCTTTGGCCCACGAGTGAACTCTTGCCAGGTGGCAGGTAGACGGAGTTTCGACAGCTACATTGTAAAAAATAGTGTTTAGATTAAATTAAATTTAATTTCTCATGTTTTGTTTTTTAGTTTTAGAAAATAAAAATGAATAAAAACATAGACAAATTTGAGAGCAAATTCGTATTAATTTTTTTTTCTTTCAAATTTGTTGATATAGTTTTCACAAAAAAGTAATATTTAAAAAAAAAGGGGGAAAAATCGGTCAAGGTCTTCTAAAAAAGTAATATTTTAAAAAATAAAAAATTATATATATATTTTTTTTCTTTGACTAAAGATGATACGTCCACTCTGATATTGATGGCCGCCATTCTCATTGTCACAATTACAAATTAAGACCCAAAAATGAACGCAAACCGCTCAAACACAGTAATCGTTGGAAGGATTTCGTAATTTCGATTAATACTGGTCGGAACCGGAGTTTAAATAACGAAGAGCTTCAGTTCCCTCCCCCGCCATAACTTTTTCTCCAAAAGCTGCAACAATGGCGGTTACAGATTTCTTCGTTGGAGAGATAGTCACCGAGCTTCTCAAAATGATGGTACAACTTTCGTCAAAATCATGCCACTGTAAAGCGATGGCAGCTCAAATCGCCAATTCGCTTCAGCAAATTTTGCCGATCATCGAAGAGATTAAGTACTCGGGGGTTGAATTGCCCGCTCATCGCCAATCTCAGTTAGATCGCTTCAGCGAGACTCTCAGGAAAGGCATTGAGATTACCGAGAAGGCTCTTCAATGCAGCCGATTGAACATTTACAGAAACTTGCGGCTTGCGCGGAAGTTGGAGAAGCTTGAAAAGGATATATGTCGCTTCATTAACAGCACCTTGCCGGTGCATATACTGGCCGATGTGCACCACGTGAGATTCGAGACCACCGAGCGGTTCGACCGGCTTGAAGGAGTTTGGCTGGAAAGGCGACTCGAGTCGATGAAGATTAGGGCAGACGGTCCCGTAGAGGGAAGGTGGTGGGCTGAGGAGGCGTTTATGAGGGCTCGGGAGGAGGAAAGGTTTGAGACTAATTCGGTGAATATAGGAATTGGGTTGCGTGTGGGCATGAGAAAATTGAAGGAGATGGTGATTGGAAGGGACGATTTGACGGCGGTTGGGATCAGTGGACTTGGGGGTTCGGGGAAGACAACTTTAGCCACAGAATTCTGCAATGATCCTGAAGTTCGAAGTGAGTTGCTTTTGTTTTGTTCGCCCTTTTCTCTCGTTTTATGTAAATGTTTTCGATTTTCGTTTCAATTCCAGTAGCTTGTACCATATCTGTTTGGTTTTCTGACTTTCAAAGTGAGATGTTTTTTGTTTTTTCTTGCCCCTTTTTCTCTCCATTTTCGTTTCAAAACTAGTATTTAGAAGTTTCTTGTCAATGAAGTGAATATCCGTTGAGTCTCCCTTGGATACAGTAGCTTTAAAGGGGCCGATAGGTACTTCCTTTTGGTGTGAATTTCTGTGGAAAGTGTTGGCTTCTTTTTGTAGGAACTGTGGGATTCTAACTGCTGTTGCCTGTTGCTTGTTGCCACCTTTCCAGGACACTTCAAGGAGAAAATTTTGGTCTTGACGGTGTCACAGTCCCCTGATGTGGAGCAACTGAGGAGAACTATCTGGGGATATGTAATGGGTAGTGACAGTGTCTACTCTTACGATCGGATTGTACATGGGAGGCCTGCAAATTCAGCTCTTTTGGTTCTGGATGATGTGTGGTCAATCTCAGTTCTTGAGAAGCTCATTCCAGACATATCTGGCTGCAAAACTCTAGTGGTTTCACGATTCAAATTCACTGAAGTTCTTAGAGCTACTTATGAAGTAGAGTTATTGAGGGAAAGTGAAGCGATTGCTCTGTTTTGCCATTATGCTTTCGGACAACAGTCAATTCCCCTGGCTGCTAACCATAACTTGGTTAAACAGGTAAGGAACAAAACATTCCTTCGTTCAAGTCATTTGTTGCCAAACAGATTGGCTGTTTTATTTCACTCATTTGTTGGCAAATTTTCTTACAAGGTTGTGAATGAATGCAAATGCCTGCCTCTAGCTCTTAAAGTCATAGGAGCGTCTCTCAGAGAACAGAGTGAGATGTTCTGGAATAATGCAAAGACAAGGTTGTCACGAGGCGAGCCTATTTGCGAGTCCCATGAGAACAATTTGCTTCGAAGAATGGCTATTAGTATGGAACATCTCTCAAGTAAAGTGAGAGAATGTTTCCTCGATTTGGGATGCTTTCCTGAAGACAAAAAGATTCCTCTTGATATTCTCATCAATGTTTGGAAGGAGTTGCATGATCTTGACGATGAAGAAGCTCTTGCTGTCCTTTTCGAGTTATCTCAGAAGAATCTCCTTACCCTGGTGAAAGATGCACGGTATCGACCTAACTATGTTACGTCACTTATTTAAGTAATCGTTACAGACATCACGATGATATGTCCACTAAATGCTTGATTGGTGCAGCGGTGGTGACATCTACAGCAGTTATTTCGAGATGTATGTCACTCATCACGATGTCTTAAGGGACCTTGCTCTTCATTTCAGTAGCCAGAAGAATGTAAATGACCGCAAGCGATTACTGATGTCAAAAAGTGAAATGCAACTTCCAAAAGAATGGTCAAGGAAATCAGATCAGCCGTTCAATGCTCGACTGGTTTCAATTCACACAGGTAACTCATTGTTTTCTGTCAAAGAAAGATAGACTTGTAAATATAAGCATCCAAAAATATTTTTTAGGCAAAGAAATACAATGTCAAATTTTATGGTTATAAACTTTTTAGGCTGCGTTCTTGAAGTTTAAGCTCATTTTCATTACGCATTCATGCCATAGGTGAGATGAAAGAAATGGATTGGACGCAGATGATATTTCCTGAGGCTGAAGTGCTGATTCTAAATTTCTCTTCGAGTGGATACTTCTTGCCACCGTTTCTTTGCAACATGCCGAAGCTGAGAGCACTAGTTATGCTAAATAACAATGCAACACATGCAACTATCAGCAATTTCTCAGTTTTTTCTAGTTTGATCAACCTGAGAAGCATCTGGCTGGAAAAGGTTTCCATTGCACAACTATTCGATGCTTGCGCCCCGTTTAAAAATTTGAGGAAGATATCTCTCGTCTTCTGCAAGATTAAGAACAGCCTCGACGAGTCAGCTGCAAACGTATCCCAGATCTTCCCATTCCTTTTGGAACTCAAAATCGATCACTGCAACGATTTGGTTAAGCTACCTTCAAGCATTTGCGAGATGCAAAGTCTCAAGTGTCTCAGTGTCACCAATTGTCATAGTCTAAGTCAACTGCCTACCAACTTGTGGAAGCTGAAAAATCTACAAATCTTGAGACTTTCTGCTTGCCCACTTCTCACAACTCTACCCCCAGGCATTTGTGGACTTTCTTGTCTAAAGTACATTGACCTCTCTCAATGTGTTAACTTGATCAGCCTTCCTGAAGAAATTGGTAAGCTGGCAAACCTTGACAAAATTGACATGAGAGAATGCTCACTGATCAGGACGCTACCCAGATCAGTTGTGTGCTTGCAATCTCTCTGTCACGTTATCTGTGAGGAAGACGTCTCGTGGCTGTGGGAGGATTTGAAGAGTCATATGCCTAATCTGTACATTCAAGTCGCCGAGAAATGCTTCGACTTAGACTGGCTCAACGATTAATAGTCAGCTTGGTTGCTGATGTTTTTTCTTTTTATGTACATAACCTTTTCTATTCTCAAAAGTAATGAATGATGGAAGCCTATAGAGTTTGAACGCTTATGATCCACTCATCAATCTCTTGGCAAATTCCAGAATTGTTTTATCAGATCCATCCAATGAGCAAAACTTGAAAAATCAAGGTTATGGATGTATTTGAGTCCAAATGAAAGTAGATGTGAACAGGAAAAAGGTGTTCCCTTCATAGCAGTTGCTAGGAAACTCCAAGTAGACAAATAGAAAAATTGTTTGCTCCATGGCAGCTTCCAGGAAACTCCCAAGTAGGAGACTTCTGAAGGTATTACAGATATTGACGAATTAGAGGTGTTATAGGGGTCTTCTTCAACCAGTTTCCATCAGGGAACAAACAGAGCCCCACCCTCATCATTTCGTCATTTCCCACTCACTGGTTTACAGGCAGGGCTGTCCCCACGATTTGTCTTCATCTGTTTGTTGTTCTTGGAGAGATAGGAATCTTTGAAACCTCAGAAAGCGACTCAGGACCCTCTCCCATCTTTTACTATTTTGGACTGAAAAGGACTCTTACCTCAAAATCAATCATTTTCGGTAGAGAATCATCTTTTCGAGTTAAAACTTTTTGTAACGGTCTAGGCCAACGTTCTCGCTGACTCCGCATCGAATGTTTCGTTCCTCTCCCTAATCAATGTAGAATCTCACAATCCTCCAGCTATGGTATCTTACAATCCACCCACTTGGGGGCCAACGTCTTCGTGGCACACCGCTCTATGCCTGACTTTGATGTCATTTGTAACGCTCTAACTCCACCACCCATTACGTATTGTCACCAATCTCACCGTTTTTAAAATGTGTCTGCGAATGAGAGGTTTCAACATCCTTGAATGTATCATTCCCCTCTCCAACCATACGATGATTGTGAATATTGTGAATTTTGAATTCATTACATTGACTTATTAATTAAGGATGGATATGTTAGATTCAAAGGCAGCCCTCTCCCCTTTGTATTTAATAAGTGGGTCTCTTCCTCTTTGCTTCTCTTCTTATTGACGAACAGATAAAAGTCATCCTCAATGATGGGAAGTTTCCTTTCACATTCGCTTCCCCCAAATTGCTTCATAAAAAAAGAGAAGAAAAAATGGGTTTTTGCTTCATCTCATAATCCCCATTACCCCAAGACTTCTCTGACGCTTTCACATTTCCCTGCAAATTCGAGCCTTTTCCCAAAATACCCACGTTTGAAATTTGTTCACTTCATTGGATTCATGACAAGAAAAAGAGAAAAGAAAAATCTCTACATGTTGTTTGGAACACATCTGATTTCTCAAATTCACTTCTATCAGATACAGAAAAAGAACCACTGGTTAAGCTGTATAATTCGTTCATCACAGTACTATAAACAAACATGAAGCAAAGGAATCATTTTTCAGTGGAATCTGGTTGGTATATACTCGTTTATCCTCAGAGGAAGGCCGTAAAATTCGTCGTTTCTAACATCCCCTTTCTTGTGCTGGAATGGTTTCCACCACGAGACTCCTCGGTCGTTGGTCGATGGCTTAGCATCAAGCGTTTGGTCAAGCAGTGTTCCGATAATTATGGCGACTGTCGGGGCAGATGAGAAAATGGTGTTTAGGATATCATTGAACTGCATAAGAAATGAAGTGTTAGAGGATAGACAACAGTAACAGAACAGAGAGAGTAGTTAGTGAGGGGTCTTTTTTGTGACTGACCCATCCACCCGCTGTTTGAACTGGCCCACTACCGTCTCGTGAACTGCTCGTGACGAAATACTGAGGTATCGAGATGCTGAGGAACAGGGAGAGGCCAATAATGTAAAGGTTTCTCATGGAATTGTTGTTGGTGAATTGCATGAATGAGATCCCTGTAGCAGCTGCAGTTAAGAAATGCACAGAATCAGAAAAATTTCGATCGATACGACGAGAACCGAAAACTGCGTTAAGCAATTACGGAGAGAAAGGACTCACCAACAATGCCGAATAAAACACAGTATATGGCGCCAAATATCGGTAAAGGAATGGACGCAAAGAATGCACCAAACTTTCCTGAAAGACGAGGGAAATATGACGATAAGCGAAGGATAATATGTCGGGACAATTACCGCAATTGATGAGAGAAAATCAAACGAACCAAATATGGAGAAGAAGATCATGAACGCAGTCGATATCTGCACAACCCTCCTGCTTCCTATGTGTGTGAGTCCAAGAAGGCCAACATTTTCACTGCAACATCATAACCAGCCAAGTTACTAGAAGCATATTCTAATATTTGATTTTCAATGGAGAAGAAAATTTTGTAATGAGAAAAGCTCCTTACACAGATGCAGAGTTACCAGCGATGCAACCGAAAATTCCCTCGACCAACAGGCCAATGCCCTGCACGACACGGAGACTCGATGGATGGAACAAGTTCGTGTAAATAAATATGAGATAGAAAAGCCATGGTGTTTTACAATTATACCTGCAAGCCGATACTCCGGTTAAAAATGTATGCTGGAGGTGGTGTAGCGCCTGAAAGCCGTGCTGCTGCAAAAAATGTCCCAGTTGACTGCACTAAAACAGAATTTAAACGTCAAAGACTTCGAAAGCTACTCCAGAATTTAGCTTTTGATCGACTTGAAAATTGACCTCAGCAGATGTAACGAGTGTAGCCCCCATCATGCCGAAGACATGGCTGGCACGAAATATCGGAGTACCCCACTGGAATGGATAAGGGACTCTAATCCTACACAAAGCACCAGTAGAGATTGTTTCATTAGAAGAGTAGGAAGACAAGTTCCTCTGCCAATATAAACACTATGAAACCAATTCAACGGACATACCAAGGGGCAGATGACATAAGGAACGAGCGATCTGTACGGCAGCTCTGTTTAGTCACCTCCCGGACATGGTTGTAAGCTCCAGCTACAGTGAGAATAGCAGCAAAAGCCCAAACAAGAGTAATGCAGATAAGCAGACCAAACCTCTCAAGTATGACATCAACCCGCGGATGGATACGCCTCAAATACTGAAAAACCGTACACATTGAATGAATTAAAAGAAACAAAGCACTGATACGAAAGTCTAAGAGAATGCAAATACCTGCTGGCCGACGACAAGGAGAATCAACATGGGCAAGCCAATCTCTACACAATTAGCAAGCTGCACATAGAACAAACCGCATATTCATACTTCTCGCTTGATCACTTACATGCATATGGAAGGGTTCGGAACTTTACCATTGGGAAGCCTCTCATAAACAGACCAAGACCAACCACAGTAACCAGAGGGACAATAACTACAGGAGTAAAAAGTCTGACAAAAAAGAGGAAATCCATGATGAGAACAAAAGAATTTCCAGTGTTCCATGATTATCGTTGAAAATAGTCGTTAGAGGAATTATTACCTTGTGAGATGCCCCCATGCCCTACTGAATCCAAGTATAATATTTATGATTGAAGCAACGATCAACGACCCTTGGATGGTACGGACAGTGTAGGTAAATCTCTGTTAAACACATCACATACAAAGGGATTACATTCATAAAATCTAAAACAACTTGATACCACAGAGTATAAGTTAACCCAAAGTCGAAAAAATTCAACAACAAATAAGACATGGCTTAGATGGAGAATTGATGGCGACCCGTCGTTACCATAAGAAATAGATTGGGTTATGATATGAGCTTAAAAGGGGCATCACTTTAGAATTCAAGGGATCCTTTTTCACATAATTCTATTGCCACTCTGTAACAGCTCAAGCCCACCGCTAGCGGATATTGTCCTCTTTGGGCTTTCCCTTCTAGGCTTTCCCTCAAGGTTTTAAAACGCATCTGCTAGAGAGAGGTTTCCACACCCTTATAAGGAATGCTTCATTCTCCTCTCCAACCGATTTGGGATCTCATGTGGACGCGTTTTAAAACTTGTGAGGCTAACGACGATAACGTAACGGCCACAGCAAACAATATCGGCTAGCGGTGGCTCTTTCTTCATTAAGTACTATACACAGAATTGTTTGAACAGTTTGAAAGAATCTGAAAGTGCTTTTCGAGAGTAGCACTTCCGAAGAAAACACTCATCCAACCAGCATTCTTCAATGAAAACAACAACTAAGTACTTCTTCCAAACGGATCCTATGGAAGCTAATCAATCAGGAGTATGCAAGGTTTGAGTTTGACCATAAAAGAGTAGTATGAATTGTTAAGTCATTCTTCAAACCACTGAAGACATGACAGTGGAACAGGTAAACAGTGCCACTCAAGAAACAGCTAAACATGATATACCTCATGTTCACTCGAAAAGGTCCTATCAGAGAAATCATTGATGATTGAAAGCACGGGTAAAATGAAAACCAACGACGACCGCATCACTGTCGGAAGTCTTGATCCGAGAGCTGTCTGAAGTAAAGTGTTCAACCCCGCAGTAAAGAGCAAAGTTTGAATCACTCGAGCTTTATCACCCTATCGACATTTACAACTTATCAGCACTAATCAGATTCAAAACATGACAAAATGGTTCATAAAGAATACTAATTCATAGCTCACTCACAGGGGTGCCGCCCATTCTAGGCACGAGGGTAGTGGCAATAAGAACTATAGTCCCAAGCACCACAATATAGTGCTGAAAAGCCAGCAAAACAGCTTCAGCTGCAAAATCCAATCGGTCCAAAGCCCTTTAGAATTCGAAAAAGTAAGAACTACCACATAGATGAGTCGAGAAATTTGGATTAAAGCTGAATAAGATCGGATGAGATTTTAGAACTGAACGCAGAACCTCAGAAGAAAAATAACACAAATCAGAACACTTTAAGCTGAGTAGAAACAAGTGACCAAGGTGAATCGGAATAAAGATCAACAAAAAAGAACCCATATGGAAATAATATTTAAAAAAAAAAAAAAAGGAATAACCAAATCCTGCCCTGAGCTTAATCTGATATTTGATAGAAAAAAGGAACCCCCAGACAAAGATTCAAACTTTTTCAGATTTCCAATCAAATTACAAAAAGAAAAGGTTACAGAAGAGGAAAAGAACATGACCCATAAACCAATCAAAGAGAGAGAGATAGAGAAACTGACGCCAAGAAGGATTGGAGTGGATGCAGTAGTGCAGCTGTTGAAGTTGCTCTGCCGGAGTCCAAGTGGGTCCTCGAGACAATGCTAAATTCGGCGGCGGTGGGGGCGGAGTCACCGTCGCCGGCGAAGTATGCTGGTGGGTGGTGGCGGATTCCCCCATAAACTAATCTTTCAGCAGCTCCTCTGTTTGGGGTTCTTCACAAGTAGCAAAAAACTGCAACTCTTTTGGCAGATCGCCGACGCTGGGGGGAAACAGAGAGACCAAAACAAAAACAAAACAAAACAAGAAGAAAAGAAGAAGAAGAAAGGAAATTGTAAGGCAATTTTTCTTATTTTAATTAAGTCATTAATTAAACATTATAAAGTCCACTAAGAAAATTAATGAGTAAGGCGTTTTTAGTGATGAGAGCTGATAGAAGAAGGAAGTTCGGGATTACATTACACTTGTCGTATTTACGTATATAGCCGTCGGGTTTGCCCTCCATTTTGTATTTATTTACCACTGTACCATCTCCTTTTTTCCCTTATTTTCAAGTTTATTCTTTTTAACTTATAATCTTGTAGCTAAAATATTAATATTCTTGACAAATTTAAAATTTTCAAAATTAATTAATTAATCATTTTATGTCCAGTTTTTGGGCTTAGACATGGCTTTATGACTAGATTACTTCCGCAAAAAGCAGATAGGATAATAACGAGGGTAATTAAATTGCAAGTTGGTGAATATTTTAATTTTATTTTAATTTTTTTGACTTTTCGGAAGATAAATTTTGTTAATAGAATATGATGTAGATGATTTCAAGTATGGTCAGTAGGGAAACTTTGATTAAATATAATATTAATTTTACGGAGATGAATTATTTTATTAAAATTAGAAAAGAAGGGTTTGGTGGCACATTTGTAATAGTGTAGAAAAAGTAGGGAGACAAGCGGGAATATGGCGTAAAAGATAAGGCGAGGGAGGGTTGGGAGGATTTCAAATTTCGCGCCAGCCACGTGAGGGCCACGCGGGGAGTTACGGGCGATCCGCCATTCCCATAATATATAAACATGGAGTGCAATAAATACAAGCAGTGAAGTTTTTAATTTTTTTTTTTTTTAATTTAATTTTTAAAATTGGGTTAATAATTTGAAGGGAAAAAAAATAGAATAATGGCACCGACCGCAGTGGCCCATCTGGAAATCTGGCGAAATAGGGAGCTTATTTAGGGAATTAAATATAAGTTTGTGCGTTGAGTCACATGGGTCAGACCACTGAGATCAGAGCTGAGTGGGAATTTGACGTGGCGGAATCCTGTACCTGCCGATCTCTTCGTATTTAATGTGTATAACGGTAATATCTGCTACAAATTTTGGTTTCATTTGTTTCAATAATTGTACCTGGTTTTGTAATTATTACTGCTCTTTACCATTAATAATGCAATCAATTAAGCTTCGTAAAGACTCATACGGCATGTTTTGGTTTTAATTGCTCCCACACTTTTTTTTTTTTTTTTTTTTTTTTCTCCAATTCTCGACCTGAAATCA
>NW_019268521.1:6124183-6128937 GCF_002738365.1 Cucurbita moschata
TTTTTTTTTTTTTTTTTTTTTAGTTCTCCAATTCTCGACCTGAAATCAGAGCTCTTAGAATGGCGGGCCTTTTCTTCCAAGTTTCCCCTCAAGATTTTAAAATTGGCCTATTACACTATTACATATCGCAGTGAGCCTCACAATTGTAAAATGCGTCTTCAATTGTAAAATGCGTCTTCAATTGTAAAATGTGTCTATTAGGGAGAGATATTCACACTCTTCTAAGGAATATTTTGTTCTCAGATCCCACAATCTCACAATCTACCCCATTCGGGGCTCATCGTCCTTGCTAGCACACACCCGGTGCTTTGATTCTGATACCATTTGTAATAATCAAAGCTCACCGCTAATAGATATTGTATTCTTTGAGATTTTCCTTTCGAACTTTCCCTCCATATTTTTAACACGTCTATTACATGAAGATTTACACGTATTTGTGGAATTTCACGTTAGAGGAGACTAGATGTTGCATTGATTTGGAAAGAAACCAAATGAATATAATGAAGCTTTGGGCTTTCATAGTTAACCCTATCCTCACCAAAAGCTGCTGCCACGACATTTTTTTGTGCGAGGAATTCGAGGATTTTAGAGTTTTAAGATAAATTCTGCCAAAAATAGAAAGAAGAAATGGGCCTTGCTTTGGGTTTTGGGCTCCAATAAAACATATATGAAAACACATTTTCAATACATACACGAATCCATCTACTTCACAATTATATATACAAAGTGGGCAAATGAAGCTCAAGGAAACAATATAAATAAACGCTCTCATCTTCATATCAATTCTTTACCCAGACCAATGTGGATCTGTCATCAACTGAAATCTAAACACAACGGCGGCTACGGTTTCAACCAAAGATAATTTACAGATGAATGTAGTTCCCATCCAAAGTTCTAATTTGGCTCTCAGCACTTGGCCAAACAAAAAACAATAGAAGAAAAAAAAATGGACGGGTAATTTGAGAATCAATATCAAAATGTTAATAGAGATTCTATCTCTGCAAAAAGATAGCAGATGGTGAAGCGTCAAGAAACTACCACATCTTTCCCTGAATTTTGCTCACTCGCAGTATCAGAAACCTTCGACGGTGGCCAGTATCGGAATACTGATCTACCAACAATGTTTTCGACAGGAAGTGGACCCCTGGAAAAGCCAAATGAAAACACTTCAGAACCATTTCGATGATTCGATAACGTTGAACTATTATCTCAAGACTTGGATGCAATATCTAAAAGAAATTAGACAACAGACCCAATGAGAACAAATAAGGAGCTGGTTTGCCAGATTATACGGATAACATGCCCTGTTGAGAAAAGTGTAGCAAATCGAATCCGAGATAGTCAAATTACCAGTTATGAGAATCAAAACTGTTGTTGCGATTGTCTCCCATGACGAAAACATAGCCTTCAGGTACAAGCTGCAAGACAACATATGACATTCAATAATTTGAGTGAACATGCTCTACCAAATATAAATGTGTTTAATCAGCAAGGGTGGGATGTAATACCACTGGATCCATGTTATAAGAAAGTGGCTCCAAGATAAACTTCTCATTTTGAGCAACACCATTTACCAAAAGTTTTCCATCCCGAACCTGTAGCCATAAAACAAAATGAGCATAGGGAGTCGGAAACTTCCATTATAAATTGAGTTATGTTCAACGGGGTCAGTAAGAACGAAGAATCGAGACTCGGTGAAATCATTCAAACTGATGAAAACAGCTAACCTCAACACAATCACCAGCCTTTGCCACAATTCTCTTGATGAATACATCACTTGACTTATAACCAATTTCCTGCAAGTATACCAAAATTTTCAACAAGAGATCATCGACATACATTTCATAAAAGTAGAGATCGTAGACGCTTACCTGCAAAATTGGAGGTGCCTTAAATATGACAACATCAGAAACACTCGGCTTTCTGAAAAAATATGACACCTGAAAAGCAAAGACTGACTAAGTTAACGAAGAAAAAAGTGATCAACAATTTCAAACAAGTTATTTATCATATTACTCTTCCTTCTTCAACAACCATCAAACACTTGCTTCAGTTATCCTCTCTATATGTCATTTGACAACTGAAACGGGAAATTCAAGCCTTTAAGGAAGCAGGGTTTATACAAGAGAGATAAAAGAAAGTAAACTCCGTCGCATAATGTACACCATCATCCTAAAAACTGTCCAGCAGAACTCCAGCCACATTCCTCCATGGTCACTCAGCATATGACAATTAAAACAAGCTGACCCTTCTAGGCAAATAATGGGTAAAATTCATCGCTCTTGAAACATTTGATAAATGAAACAAATTTTGCATAGTAATTTTAACGTTCTTTTGTAATTCTCCAGATATTTAAAACTAAAATTTCAGTAGAAGAGCATTGTCTGACCTTTTCAGCCAAGATGCGATCGCCCACATCAAGGGTGGGATACATTGATGAAGAAGGTATAGACCTTGGCTCAGCCAAGAAGGAGCGGAAAAGCACACTAACAGTAAACGCTGTAGCGATGGCCTTCGCATCCTCCGAACAGTTATTCAAGAAGCGCGATATCCAGCTGCTCTTCTCTAACCGCGGAGGATTGGGCGGCTGGCTCATGCTCTCATCCATGGCGCTGTCAAAAACTCCATAACTTTCTAATTCACCGCTTGCTAAGGCTGGAATCGATTCATTACATGGTAGCCACTTCGATCCCTGTAAAAATGGGATAATCGAAGCGGCTCTGAAGGAAGAAACGCCAAATACGCCCATGGCCATTGGCGAGGAAGCGGAAGTACCTACAGTTGACTTCATAATCGAGATCAAACCTAGAACAATGGGGCTTTTGCAGCTTTCACCAACAATTTCTCCGGCGATAGTGCCAAACGCCGATGCCGAATTCTTAACCCAACATTTCGAATTAGACGGAGGAACGTCGGAGCGGTAATTGCGCACCGAACCGGAAGGGTCAAATTCCGGCTTCTGATTCGAGCCAAAAATTCGAGATCGGAGCCAGCATTCGTGAACGGCGCGACAATTACCGACACGTATTGAGGCAGATGTTGCAAGGTTTTGAGCGACATAACTCGAGAAGGAGACGGTAACCCTGATAGCCATATCTGTAATATAGAAAACCTCAATAAAATTCTAAAGCAGAGAGCCCTCACTGACTAGAAATGTATTAGAACAAAACCCTATAAGCCGACGACCGTCATTCTGTCGGAGAAACAAGTGAGCCTACGACAGAGAGGAAGAATCGACAATAGCGGCTAAGTTGGGAGACAAAATCCAAAGCGATTAGGGGCTTGAAAAAGCAGAAATTAGGTTTTCAGTGAGAAAAAACGGGGAGCTAATCGTCGGCACGGACGGAGGAATTTCTCCCGGCGCTCTCCTTCGGAGAGAGCGCGAAGATTCTACAAAGGGATTGTGTGAGCAAGAAAAAACACCACGCATTAGCGCGTATGGAGTAATAAAGAAGAAGGTCGTTGATGAATTTGGCCTTCTCTGCAGTCTTTATTTACGATTTTGCCACTCCACATATATTCTCTTTTTTTTTTCCTTGAAATATTTGTTCATTAATGTTTATTTCGTCTCCCACTTTTATTAGCTCATATTAAACTAATATCAAATTTTTGTATTGAAAATTTGTCAAATTTGTACCGTTAAAAAGAAAATATTGTACAACGGTGGCATGGCAGTAAATATTGATCTAAGGGATGGCCATTTTAGCCTTTTTGATATGAAAATATTTGGTATGGACAACTTTTTTTTACTGATTAAAATATAGCCAGCAGCTCCGAGGCTGGATGCTTCGTGCGAACTTCTTGGACACCCAAAAAAATTGGACAATTCACTTGGTGAAATGACAAAAATGTCCCTTGTTCACACATCAAGCCGTTATTTTCATTTTGTTGGTCAGAAATAAAAGTTTTGGAGCATATAAAGTAAAGATATATTAATTCGAGTCAATCATATAGATAACGTAAATGTTGTTGGCTGTTTGATATCCATAAAGTGACATACCTGCTTACGTCACATTTTATTCTTGGTGGAACAAATTTGTTTGAAGGTCTTTGTCCAAATAATAATAATAAATAATAATAATAAATAGTAATAATTTATGTGAAGGTCAACCTTTATTTCCCCACCTTTTTAAGTTTGATTTTTTCGAATTTTTTTATTTACTTTATTTTATGGTTACATTTAGTTTAACTAAATGTATTATTGAAAAGTTTTTACTATATTATTAAATTTTTTAATTTTTGTTTAAAATCAGTAAATTTATTAGTATAAATTTAAATTTTGTAAAAGGTTAAATAGGTCCAAGAAAACCTAAATTAATAAAAATATCCATAAAATTTATATTTTATCTTAAAAAATACCTATAAACTTTTAAAAGTTTTAATAATACCTTAAAACTTTCAATAAAAAAAAAAAATTCAAAAGTTTTATTAATATCCTTTCCTTAAGAAAAATTATATACATTTATTATTAGTATTATATTTAAAAACTACCTATAAAATTTTAGATGTAGCCTTCAAACTATACATTTATAAAAAAAATGTTCAAAAAAATTATTATCGTCAATTTATGGACGAAAGACGTCTATCAACATCCCATTGATTATCTACCGACATTTTTGTGTTACTTTAGAAAGTTAAATGTTTCTTTTAAACGTGGTACTATCGGTAAATATATTTTTTAATTATTTTTCAATTTTTAAAAAAGCTTTAAAGGTGGTTTTTTTTTTTTTTTTTTTTTTTAAAACTGGGATCAA
>NW_019268521.1:6129505-6138953 GCF_002738365.1 Cucurbita moschata
TTTTTTTTTTTTTTTTTTTTTTTAAACTGGGATCAATGAAACTTTTAAAAATTCAAAAAATATAGTTGAAAAACTTCAAAATATTAATGGTTTGATTTAAAATTAAAATTAATAGTAAATTTTTTTATTTTGTTGAAAGGATATTTTAAAGATTTTTTTTAAATCGAAGAAAGTATAAAGTTGAAATTATTTGTATTAATTTAACCTAAAACATATATAAGCTCATGTTTATATTATAGCAAATAAAATGTATCCTAAAAAGTTAGAATGGTGCCTTTGTTATCATTACTTATCTGTGGCGGTGGTGCGTGACAGTGGATGACAGAAATGGCGGGTTTTGTGTCTTGACTCGAAACCCGACTTGGGTCCGCACGCTCATGTCGGGGTCTCACTCAAACTTGACCCTCCCAACTCTCGCCGCGTACACTTCACTCGTCTCCACCTTTTGCTTTCCTTGTCGAATGAGCGTTAATTATGTCGGAGATAGTGAAAGAATCAATGGCCGGCAGCTTATTTCTGATCCAAAAAGACGAAGCCAATCTTACAAAATTAGGCATCCCTTCATCATCCACTGACCCCAGCTCTTCTTCAATCAACCATTTTGTAATTCCATTTTCATCCACTTTCACTTTCACTTTACTCTCACTTCTGATTCTCTATATCAACGCCCTCAAAATCACTGCCTCCTTCACTTCCACGCGCCTCCGCTTCAGCTGCTGAGCCCCCAACTCAATTCCCTACTACCGGAGACTGAAGAAAGCAGCGTTTGCCATGGAGGAGAGGCCGGAGACGGAGCTCATTTCCATTCCGGCGACCCCACGAGTGTCTACGCCGGAGATTCTGACGCCGACCGGACAGCGGTCGCCTAGGCCGCCTTCTAAGGAGGCTAAGTCTTCCACGGCGTGGACTCCGACGTCGTTTATATCGCCGAGGTTTTTGAGCCCCATTGGGACTCCCATGAAAAGGGTGCTGATTAATATGAAGGGTTACTTAGAGGAGGTGGGCCATCTCACCAAGCTTAACCCTCAGGATGCTTGGCTTCCCATTACTGAGTCCCGCAATGGCAACGCTCACTACGCTGCCTTTCATAACCTCAATGCCGGTATCGGCTTCCAGGCTCTCGTGTTGCCCGTAGCCTTTGCCTTCCTCGGCTGGTACCTTCTCTAACCTCATCTTTTGAGCTAATTAATAGAGTCATCACTAGTTGTGCCTTGTGTCAATTTTCAAACGAAAAACACTCTTGCTTTGCATTTCAAGAAGAGGTATATACACCGCCACAACATGACTGATTATTGATAATGCAAATGTACAAATAAAAATACACAAGATTATCTAATCTTATTATATCACGAGTTTAGTCTTCAATTTGAGAAGCCTGCTTTTCCATGTAGATTTAGAAAACTCACTGATATTCCATAGTTACTTAAGTAGGCTTCAATTTAGATGAACTATGTCTTTTTTCTTGTACCATGGTGCTCCTTGCCCCCACCACTACAAATAAAGCTGATGGTAAATTTTGCAAGGATAATGGGGTGTGAGATCCACGAGAATGAACCATTTCTTATAAAGATGTGGAAATCTCTCTCTAAAAGATGTGTTTTAAAACTGTGTGGCTGAGAGCGATACATAATTGGCTAAAACGGACAATATTTGTCAGTGGTGACCATGGATAGTAAACATGATGCCAGAGCCAAACACCGATCGGTATGCCAATGAGGATGCAGGACCCTAAGGAGGTGGATTGTGAGATCCCACGTCGATTAGAGAGGGAAACAAAACATTCCTTATAAGGTGTGAAACCTTCTCCCTATTAGGCACGTTTTGAAATCTTGAGTAGAAACTCAAAAGAGAAAGCCCAGAAATATATCGGGCAAGTCCAAAAAGGACAATAACGATTAGCGGTGGACTTAAACGATAATAAATAACAACACAGGTGAAAATGGTCCCATAAAAATGGAATGTGAAATCCTGTCAACTTAGTCAAAGCTTTCAATTCACAAAAGTTCTTTTATGCATGCTTAGATTCGAAGAGGGACAACACTATATGACCTTTCGCTTTTGCTCCCAAAATGCGACACCTTTGTTTTTGGTGGGTCATCTTATCTTTGGATACTTTTTAATGGATTAAGACAGAAATGTATGATCTTTGTTGGGTCCTACTCGAAATATTTCCACTTTTTCTGGTTTACATGATGCCCACCTGCCATAATTTCAGCCTCTAAATCATTATTAGGTCAAACGAAAGCAAAATCAAATTTTTGCAAGTTTTTATTGTATTACAAAAGTTAAATTACTATTTAAGCCCCGCTATCAATTTCAATCGGCTCTTCGTAATTTTCATAACATATTTTAGGAAGGAAGCTTCAAAACATATGAAGCAATAAATGGTAATTTAACATGTTACATGTCATGGTCCCCAATCAATGCTTTCTTGAGTTTCTGGGTGTAGTGAAAGAGAGAGACAGAGATAGAGACAAAGACAAAGACAGACAAAAATTTCAATTTCATAGAAGATCTGATGTAACCATCTCTGACTTGGTTTTATCTGTTTTTTGTCGTAATTTTGTAGGAGCTGGGGAATACTATCACTAACCATAGCCTATTGCTGGCAACTTTATACCCTGTGGATTCTGGTTCAGCTTCACGAAGCAGTGCCAGGCAAAAGGTACAACAGATATGTGGAGCTTGCTGAAGCAGCATTTGGTAAGATCTCCTTACACTTCACAAGTCCAATACCAACTTTTATAGACCTGTATGTCATCTTCTTAAGAAATTATTCGAGGTTTGTGATCCCACCTTGATTGGAGAGGGGAACGAAGCATTTCTTATAAGAGTGTGGAAACCTCTCCCTCGCATACGTGTTTTAAAACTGTGAGACTGATGACGATACGTAACGGGTCAAAGCAGACGATATCTGCTAGCGGTGAACTTGGACTGCTACAAATGGTATCTGAGCCAGCCACTGGGCGATGTGCTAGCGAGGACGCTGGCCCCCAAAAGGGTAGATTGTGAGATCCCACACCGATCGGAGAGGAGAACAAAACATTTCTTATAAGTGTGGGGGGTGGATTGTGAGATTCCACACCAATCGGAGAGGGGAACAAAGCATTTCTTATAAGGGTGTGGAAAACACTCCCTAACAAACGCGTTTTAAAACTATGAGATTGATGGCGATACGTAACGGGCCAAAGCAAACAATATCTGCTAGTAGTGAACTTGGGCAACCTAAGAGGCCACAAATTCCATCTATGACCGTTAGAAATATGTTAAACAGCATCCTTCAATCTCGGAACCGTGCCATCTAATCATCACCGAAGCATATTCGACACATTGGTTAAAGGATTTTGTTGTATAATTTTCAGGGGAAAGATTGGGTGTATGGCTTGCTGTATTTCCAACTGCCTACTTATCAGCAGGAACTGCAACCGCATTGATCATTGTTGGAGGAGAGACAATGAAACTCTTTTTCCAAATAGTTTGTGGGCCGCTGTGTTCATCAAATCCTTTAACAACTGTAGAGTGGTACCTTGTATTTACATCTCTCTGCATTGTTCTTTCTCAATTGCCAAACCTCAATTCAATTGCTGGACTTTCTCTTATTGGAGCTGTGACTGCCATCACTTACTCCACCATGGTTTGGGTCCTCTCTGTTAGCCAGCAAAGGCCTCTCACGATCTCTTACGAACCCCTTTCAATGCCATCGCCTTCTTCTTCTGTTTTCTCTGTCATGAATGCACTTGGAATCATAGCCTTTGCTTTCAGAGGCCATAACTTGGTTTTGGAAATTCAGGTGTGCCTTTTGCATCCGAATTATGTTTGTTAATCGAGCTGCTCTCTTTGGTTGAATCTGAATTATGTTTGTTTTGGTGTCTCTCAGGCAACAATGCCATCAACATTTAAGCACCCTGCTCATGTTCCCATGTGGAGAGGAGCCAAAGTTGCGTATTTTTTCATTGCAGCATGCTTGTTTCCAGTTGCTATTGGTGGATATTGGGCTTATGGAAATCTTGTGAGTATCTATCTTTGTTCATTTCGAGTGAGCTTGGATGGTTAACGATTGACTATTGTTTCGCAGATGCCTTCAGGAGGGATGCTTAATGCTATATATGCATTTCACGGCCATGATATTCCCAGAGGGCTTCTTGCCATCACTTTCCTTCTAGTTGTGTTCAATTGTTTGAGCAGTTTCCAAATTTACTCGATGCCCGTTTTCGACAACTTTGAAGCTAGCTACACAAGTCGTACTAACCGCCCTTGCTCGATCTGGGTCCGTTCTGGTTTCCGTGTCTTCTATGGATTTGTCAACTTCTTCATAGGAGTAGCACTTCCTTTCCTCTCCAGTTTGGCGGGTCTGCTAGGAGGACTCACTCTTCCAGTCACATTTGCTTACCCTTGCTTCATGTGGGTTCTCGTGAAAAAGCCTACTAAATTCAGCTTCAATTGGTACTTCCACTGGACATTGGGCTGGCTAGGCATTGCTTTTAGCTTGGCTTTCTCAATCGGAGGAATCTGGAGTTTGGTTACCAGTGGACTAAAGTTGAAGTTCTTCAAACCCAGTTGATCAAAGAATCATCATCAGAGCAGAGCAGCAGTTCTAAACAAATGAGATCTACCTAGGAGTGTGTCGTATATCGATATTTTCGTGGATAATAGTTAAAGAGTTCGTAAAATTCTCTATCGAAACATGGAAAATCTGGTTTGTTACTTTGTCGATCTATGTTTTATGGTTTTGTTTCTGATATCAAAATCTCGTCAGTCGGAAAATGCATTCGATTACCGGGCAATATGCAACAAATCACTCGAGTATCGTTCAGCTAAATTTCCAACTTGTTACGAGCTAAAACTCTATCTGTGCACACCTTCTATTATAAACTGATCTAAAACACTCTAACTTCTCTTCAGCCTCTGATGGTGTCCAAAGAGTCTCATGATAGTTATTCGAGATTCAACAGTCTAAAGACGGCGGAGGACGTTTCATTAGCTGATTCTTGGCTTTACGATTGCGTGCAGCGGTTGGAGCTTGCGAGCAGTGAGGCCAAGAGTGTCCACCTTGTCCTCTTCCCCTTCCCCCAGCTTCCACTCAAACTCTTGAACAAGCCTTCCAATGGATGTGCAAGCTATCAGCATTGCCTTGAGAGCACCTGCGCACACCCTCTTCCCTCCTCCAAAGGCCATGGTTTTGTGCAGATCCATTGGATCATATTTCTCATCCAGAAACCTCTCTGGCTTCCATTCCTCAGGGCTTTCCCAACGATCCTTGTCCATGTTGCAGGCGTAAATATTCACGGCAATCTGCGAACGAAACATCATCAGACATAGTCAAATCAAATTACACTGGAGGGTTCATCAAAGGTTCCAGGATGGCTCACCTCACTCCCTGCAGGAACAAAGAACCCACCTAACTGGGCATCTTCATGCACATATCGCAACGGGACGATCGGTACTGGACTATGCTTCCGAAGAGTTTCATGAAACACAGCAGTCAGATACGGTAGCTTCGACAGGTCATCTTCAGTAAGCTTTTCAGAGCCACAGACACTCTGTATATGCTGATATAGATAGTCCTGCAATGCCAAAAAGGTTTCATAGAATGACTTTAAGAATTGGACAGACAAGCAAAACAACAGAAATGGTAGTGTTCTTAGGAAGTTGCCTGTCGTTTAGGATTTTTGGCAAGTTCATACATAGCCCATTCTGTTACAACTAAAGTAGTGTCCGAGGTTTCAATGATCGTCTCCCAAAGCAACATAGCTATCTGATGTTCTGTCAGTGTTTTTGCTTCAGACAACAAGAAGTCAGCATAGCAATTCGTTTCCTGTTAAAGATTCAAGCCAAGACATTAAAGAACTCTCTGCAGCAGAGCAGATTCAGTTCAAGACAACAAAGAACTACCTCCCCTGCAGCAATTCGTTTCTTCTGCTTCTCAATTAGGCTCATCATCGTCACTCGCCTGCGAAAATCCATCTGCCTGATCTTATTCTCCACACTCTTGTTGGGAATCCATTTCAGATATGGGAAGAAATCCCTCCAATCAACCTCGATAGCACCCTCCATCGGATCGATCACGAGAACCCTGAACAGATCTTCCCTTGGCAACATACCGAGCCCATCGACATATATCGACTCGATATCTTTCCCAAGTGTCTGCCAGTGAAATCATGGAAGTTAGATATCTATCCTCCTCTCTAAACAGAAGAACAGAATCAACTCACTTCTTTAAGCGCCAATCGAAAGAGTTCCGATTCGAATATCCTTCGAAAATTGACAGATTCTGATGGAGAATCCTTCACATGAGCAAACAACTGGCTGGAAATATTGTCTATCATGGTGTCTCTTCTTTGTCTGTGTCTCTTCTGAAAATGAAACAGATCAAACTATTAGATTTAACCCAAATCAAGAGAAGAAGAAGGGAGAAACAACCTGTGCATTAGCTCCCAACACATTGGCCAATATGTACTTCTTGACCATCTTGTGAAAGTCATTGTAATCGCTCATAGCAACCATGCATTTATCAGAAGTCAAGATGGTGAGTGCTTTGCTTAGCTTTCTACTGGACATGGAAGCGTACCTCGTTACCATAGCCTTAAAAGAATCAAGACAAGAACAGAGCAGAGTTAGAATCAGAAGACAAAAGTTGGCCGGAAAACAGCCGTAATTCATACCTCTTTGGCGACCTCGGCGGTGTTCAGAACAATCACAGTGGAGGCGCCGGTTCTTATGGAGTAAATCGGTCCGTACGTCTCAGCCCACCGTGCAAACGTTTTGTGAGGCTTCTTCTCCTTCAACTGCAACAAATTCCCCAGCACCGGCAACCCCGGAATCGCTACAAAACCAAACCACCGTTCTAAAATTCATTAGATCATCAATTTCACATCATTACCACTAAAACCCCTATAATCAGATCGAGAATCAGGAGCCGACATTACCCGGCACCGGAGGGAGAAAATTCCGGCGACTCTTTCTCCAATCGGCGACGAGAAAACCCGCAAGTAAGAAAGAGATGACACCCAGAATGGAGGCTGCGGCATACGTCGGAGCCTGAAGGGTGTCAAGGAGATGCTGCAAGGAGCCGAGAGGATCATTAAAAATCACCATTTTCTGGAAACAGAGAAACTCGCAGTGGCAGTGGCTAAGAGTGAGGCGGGGATTCTTATAAAGGGGAGTGGCAAAGAATCGAGAGACCAATTGATATGGGGAACACAAAAGCTAAGAAAAGAACAGCGGTGGCATTGTGCAGTACGAACATGCAAAGCCAGCAAAAACGCCAACTAAAAGCAAACTCTATGATTCTTAATTATTTTTTCCAATTTCAGAAAAACAGAATTTAAAAATCAAAACTTTGGGTTCCGTTATTTTATTGTTGTTGGGTAGCGCTTTTGCTGTGATTCCTTTTGCGCGTCTGTTTCCATTCGGGAAGGAAGTGGTGAACGATGATGATCATCCCCTTGGAATTTGAAATATGTTCATGCACTAAGAGTACAAGCAGGGTATCTGGACATCCCTCGAATGACTGAAATTACTATGTGGCCCTTTTATCTACAAATTATATTTGTCTTCTCTAAAGTAGTTGCATGGTCTTATATCATCTTAAATAATTTAATTTAAATCGTAACAAGAATATGTCTATCATGGAACATAGATCATGTATATATATATTTTGCAATCATTCAAAGCAATACATGAATCTCATTGAAATTCCAATGGCCTTGATGCACACAGAAAGAGATCGTTACAATTCGTGGGGATCAAGGGCCCATAGAGTTATTAATGACGCTACCAACTAACAAAGAAACAAAACTTGAAAGAATGAAAATAAAAATGTTTAAATAGAGAGGAGAGTCGGATGATTAGCCACTTAGTAGCCTGGGAACATTGGTGGAGGCGGTGATGAGTACACGAAGCCCAAGTTTGGAGGAAGAATGATGTCATCGACTGGTGCCTCGGGTGTTGGGGTCGCCGGGCTCTCAGACTCGACTGGTGCCTCGGGTGTTGGGGTCGCCGGGCTCTCAGACTCGACTGGTGCCTCGGGTGTTGGGGTCGCCGGGCTCTCAGACTCGACTGGTGCCTCGGGTGTTGGGGTCGCCGGGCTCTCAGACTCGACTGGTGCCTCGGGTGTTGGGGTCGCCGGGCTCTCAGACTCGACTGGTGCCTCGGGTGTTGGGGTCGCCGGGCTCTCAGACTCGACTGGTGCCTCGGGTGTTGGGGTCGCCGGGCTCTCAGACTCGACTGGTGCCTCGGGTGATGGGGTCGCCGGGCTCTCNGACTCTACTGGTGCCTCGGGTGATGGGGTCGCCGGGGTCTCAGACTCTACTGGTGCCTCGTGTGATGGGGTCGCCGGGGTCTCAGACTCTACTGGTGCCTCGGGTGTTGGGGTCGCCGGGGTCTCAGACTCTACTGGTGCCTCGGGTGATGGGGCCGCCGGGGTCTCAGACTCTACTGGTGCCTCGGGTGATGGGGCCGCCGGGGTCTCAGACTCTACTGGTGCCTCGGGTGATGGGGCCGCCGGGGTCTCAGACTCTACTGGTGCCTCGGGTGATGGGGCCGCCGGGGTCTCAGACTCTACTGGTGCCTCGGGTGATGGGGCCGCCGGGGTCTCAGACTCTACTGGTGCCTCGGGTGATGCAGCCACTGGAGCCGGGGTCTCAGACTCTACGAGTGCCTCGGGTGAAGCGGCCACCGAAGATTCGGGTGACGCGGCCACCGGAGACTCGGGTGACGCGGCCACCGGAGACTCGGGTGACGCGGCCACCGGAGACTCGGGTGACGCGGCCACCGGAGACTCGGGTGACGCGGCCACCGGAGACTCGGGTGAAGCGGCCACCGAAGACTCGGGTGAAGCGGCCACCGAAGACTCGGGTGAAGCGGCCACCGGAGCTTCAGAGTCAATTGGTGCTTCAGGTGAAGCGACCACTGGAGCCTCGGGTGAAGCGGCCACTGGAGCTTCAGAGTCAATTGGTGCTTCGGGTGATGGGGTCGCCGGTGCTTCAGGCGATGGGGTCAACGGTGCTTCAGGTGATGGGGCAGCCGGGGTTTCAGAGTCGACAGTTGCTTCGGGTGATGGGGTCGCCGTTGCTTCGGGTGATGGGGTCGCCGGTGCTTCGGGCGATGGGGCCACCGGTGCTTCGGGCGATGGGGCCACCGGTGCTTCAGGCGATTGGGTCAACGGTGCTTCAGGCGATTGGGTCAACGGTGCTTCAGGCGATGGGGCAGCCGGGGTTTCAGAGTCGACAGTTGCTTCGGGTGATGGGGTCGCCGGTGCTTCGGGTGATGGGGCCACTGGTGCTTCGGGTGATGGGGTCACCGGTGCTTCGGGTGATGGTGCAGCCGGGGTTTCAGAGTCGACTGTTGCCTCGGGTGATGGGGCAGCCGGGGTTTCAGATTCGACTGTTGCCTCGGGTGATGGGGCAGCCGGGGTTTCAGATTCGACTGTTGCCTCGGGTGATGGGGC
>NW_019268521.1:6139039-6191868 GCF_002738365.1 Cucurbita moschata
AGATTCGACTGTTGCCCCGGGTGATGGGGCCGCCGGGGTTTCAGATTCGACTGTTGCCCCGGGTGATGGGGCCGCCGGGGTTTCAGATTCGACTGTTGCCCCGGGTGATGGAGCCGCCGGGGAGTGAGATTCGACTGTTGCCCCGGGTGATGGGGCTGCCGGGGTTTCAGATTCGACTGTTGCCCCGGGTGATGGGGCAGCCGGGGTTTCAGATTCGACTGTTGCCCCGGGTGATGGGGCAGCCGGGGTTTCAGATTCGACTGTTGCCCCGGGTGATGGGGCAGCCGGGGTTTCAGATTCGACTGTTGCCTCGGGTGATGGTGCAGCCGGGGTTTCAGATTCGACTGTTGCCCCGGGTGATGGGGCAGCGGGGGTGTGAGAGTCGACGGGTGCTTCGGGTGACGAGGCTGATGGTGTGTGAGAGTCAACGGGTGCTTCGGGTGACGAGGCCGATGGTGTGTGAGAGTCAACGGGTGATGAGGCCGATGGTGTGTGAGAGTGAACTGGTGGTTGGGGTGACGAGGGCGTTGGTGGTTGTGAATGTAATGAAGGTGGAGAAAGAGGATGATGAACACGTACTGGTGTTTGTGGTGTGTGTGGTGAGTGTGACTTCCATGGCCACGGCATCGACGACGGCGATGGCGCTCCTCCGCCGCACATAGCCTTACTGCAATCAACACTCTTGCTGGTCACCGGAGCACAAGCCTCAGCCGCCTTCTGCTTGGGCCTCTCGGGCAAGCAATTTGCAGTATCATCGAACACAACATCCTTTCTACTCTGCGGCACGCACTTCTCCGCCTCGCCATTGAAGAAATTGTGAGAGAAGGTGAATTCAGCCAATTTGGGCAAGTTGCATAAGCCTTCCTCCACAACCCCAGTCAAGGAATTGTTAGAAATATCCAAAATCTCGACCTTCTTTAGGCCATCGAAGCTCTTGGACAAGATCCCACTAAACATGTTGGCGGAAATATCGAAAACCACGACATTCCCAAGCATCCCAACTTCAGGGGGCAAACAACCAGCGAAATCATTGTTCAACATTACCAACTGGTTCAGTGTGTTCCCCATTTTTCCAATGCAGCTCGGAATGCATCCCGTGAAATGGTTGTAGGCAAACACAATCACCGACGCCGGCGAATCCCCAAAAGTATCGGGAATGTTGGAGGTGAATCTGTTGTTGTTAAGGAAAATGGCATCGAGTGTCTTGTTGAAAAGTTGAGGAGGCAATGGGCCTTCGAAATTATTGAACCTGAGGTCAAGAAATTTCAGATTAGGAATCCTCACAACCACCTCAGGAAAATAGCCAACAAATCGGTTGTTGCTAAGGTCGAGCTCGTGAAGCAGAGTCATCCTCGAGAAGCTCGTTGGGATGATTCCGCAGAATCTGTTGGTGTTGATGTGGAATAAGGCTATGTCAGCAAGCAGACCGAGCTCGACAGGCAGGTAACCAGCAATGTCGGCGTGGTTAAGGTCAATGCCGGCGACGACTTCGACGGTGGAGTCGTCGAGAGCAGTAGCGCAGTAAACTCCAGTGTAGTGACAGACATCAGCGCCGACCCAATTGGCGGTGGTGTTTAAAGGGTCAGAATAAATAGCCACCTTCCAGGCTTGAAGCGCAACGTATGCCCGTCGGAGCCTTGGATTGGCAAAGGTCTCATTGATCTCGACCTTGGGATCGTAATTGTCGGGCAAATCTTTGTTCATATGCAGGGCTAGAAGTTGGCGGCCGGCAATGAAAGAAGCTTCCGCATCAGTAAGCGCCGAAGAGAAAATTGAAAATGTTGACAGAAGCACACAGATAAACAAACAACAGCCCAAGCCCTTCATCTTTTACTTTTTTAACTTTTACTCCTCAAACACTACTGCTGCCTCCTTGAATAGGCCTACAAAGGAATGTTTTGGAATGGGATGACGATTAATGGGGACTCCGGCGGGGTTTTATACTGGAGGGGAGTGGGTCGGTTCGGTGGTCCAGATGCTTTTCCGCCGTGCCCAACAGTCGTTTTCCGAATATAGCCGATTCCCATTGAAATCCTCCCGAGTTTGTTGAGTTCGTTTTTTGGAGGTCTTTTCAATGATCGGCTCGCCGTGATTTTCACTGTGTTTATTTCATTTCTCTGTTGGGCCAATGGGCTGCTGTCTCTTTAAGCAGAAGAAGATGCCGGATTTAGCCCATGCTTAAAATACTGTTTTAATGTTGGGCCAGGCCCATTGTCTTAAAGCGGCGCAGCCCAAATAGGGCTTCTTTTTGCTTGGGGCCCATTATGACAGTATTTTGAATATTTTAATTTCTTTTAATATTATTAACCCAAAAAAAATTCTTTTTTCTTTTTTATTTCATTACTCTGTTTTGTTTTGGGGCTGCATTTACTTCCAGCTGAGAGAATGTATGAAGAAAGTGGCGGGGTGGTTGGTCGAGTTGCCGACACTGGTTGGAGGAGTTGGTGTCGGATGCTGTTTTATGCAGTTATGTTCCGTCCTATGCCTCAATCCAACAATGTTCTTTTGTTTTTATGCTCCATCTCTCCCATTCTCTTGTCAACTTTCGTTTTTGATGGTTTTGTTCTTGGGATTATCTTCTTGGGCTTGTCTGTGGACATTGTAGTGGTATGTTCTTCGTAATGCTTCCTAGGTTCTATTAAAGCTATGTGAAAATGGGCATTTGGGATTTTCTGGAATCTTTGGGATTCTCAGTTCAAAAAAGCGAAAGGCATCTTGGGACTTTTGATTGTGATGGCTTTGAATCTGGGTTTTGCATCTTTTTGCAATAGATATCTTATTTTTTTGAATTTTTGAATGAGTTGCTGATGTAGCTCAAGTTTGAAACCAAAACATTTCCAGTCATGGGCCCTTGCCATTTGAATTGAAAACCCAAAAGAGAGAGAAAAGAGAATCAGAGACCCTTCTTTTGTTTTCAGTTTGTTGGGTTTGAATTTCGAATTTGGGAGCTTCTTCTGCTTAAAGCCTGAGTTTCTTGAACTAGAGCTGTACAATTTTTGTTCTCTTTGGCTTTATGTAGAATTCATGCATCTTTCACTATGGAAACCGTTGTCACATTACGCCGCTTTAATCATGGACAAGAAAACCAGAAGGCGACACGGTTCTGGTCCAACGGATAGGCGCAAATCTTCCATTCTCAGGCAGTTGCAAGAAAACAGGCTCAGAGAGGCTCTGGAGGAAGCTTCTGAAGATGGGTCTCTCGCAAAATCCAGAGACATTGACTATGAATCGCCAAATCAGGACAGAAATGTTCGACGGTCGAGATCTCTCGCTCGACTTCATGTCGAAAAGGAGTTTCTACGCGCCACTGCACTCGCCGCCGACCGGACCTATTGCACCGGGGATTTGATTCCAAATCTCTTTGATGCCTTCACTAAGTTCCTCACTATGTACCCAGAATTCCAGTCGTCGGAAAAAATCGACCAGTTGAGATCAGAAGAGTACGAGCATCTCTCAGAGTCGTTCTCGAAGGTATGTCTTGATTACTGTGGTTTTGGTTTATTTTCCCATGTTCAAACGCAGAAATTTTGGGAGTCTTCTGCGTTTACTCTCTCTGAAATCACTGCCAATTTGAGCAACCACGCACTTTACAGTGGCGCCGAGAAGGGCACGATTGAACACGATATCAAGACTAGGATTATGGATTATCTGAACACTTCTGAGAATGAATATGGGCTTGTTTTTACAGCCAGTAGGGGATCGGCCTTTAAGCTCTTGTCCGAGTCTTACCCTTTTCATACAAACAAGAAATTGTTGACTATGTTTGATCATGAGAGTCAATCTGTGAGTTGGATGGCTCAGAGTGCTAAACAAAGAGGTGCAAAGGTTTACAGTGCATCGTTTAAATGGCCAACATTGAGACTCAGCTCAAGGGAGCTGAGGAAACAGATTACAAACAAGAGGAAAAGGAAGAGGAAGAAGGATTCTGTTGGTGGCCTTTTTGTGTTTCCTGTTCAATCAAGAGTCACAGGGGCGAAGTATTCTTACCAGTGGATGGCACTTGCCCAGCAGAACAATTGGCATGTATTGCTCGATGCTGGCTCGCTCGGTCCCAAGGACATGGATTCCTTGGGGCTCTCCCTCTTCAGGCCAGATTTTATCATCACGTCGTTTTATCGTGTTTTCGGCTCTAATCCAACTGGGTTTGGCTGCCTGTTGATTAAGAAATCTGTTATAGGGAGCTTGCAAAACCAATCTGGGCGGACTGGTACAGGAATGGTGAGGATACTCCCCATTTTTCCGCAGTATATTGGTGATTCTTTTGGTGGTTTGGATGTCTTATCTGGGATTGAAGATGATGCAATCAATGATCAGGAGGATTCCGAAACTGAGAAGCATCAGGAACCACGCATGCCTGCTTTTTCAGGCGTGTTTACGTCGAACCAGGTGAGGGATGTGGTCCAGACTGAAATGGAGCAAGATTATAATAGCTCAGACAGGGATGGGGCAAGTACCATTTTTGAGGAAGCTGAGAGTATCTCAATTGGCGAGGTTATGAAGAGTCCAATCTTCAGTGACAACGAGTCGCCAGACGACGATTCATATTGGATTGATTTGGGTCGGAGTCCATTCGGTTCTGATAATTCAGGCCATTTGATCAAGCAAAAAACATGGTCGCCCTTACCACCATCTTGGTTTTCTGGAAAGAGGAGCAGTAGCCATCTTTCACCAAAACCAGCATCTAGGTTGATGAAAAGTCCTATGTATGGTGATGATAAGCAGGCAAAGGATTCTCGTGTTGTTAGTGAAATTCGGGAGGATTCAGAAATTGGAGAAGAATCGATTTTGACGAGGTTGAATTTTGCCTCAAACGGAACCCGACCTGCGAATCAAACATCTGAGTTTCGGGATCTGAAGCTCTCAAATTCCACTACATCAGGTGCCTTCAAAGACCTGAAGGAAAGTGCTATAAGAAGGGAGTCAGAGGGGGAGTTCAGACTCTTGGGTAGGAGGGAAAGGAGTAGATTTTCTGAACTTGGGTTCTTTGGCTTAGAAGAGGGAGGTAGCGCGATTAGCACGGGTCATCGGGTATCATTTAGCGTAAAATATAATGGAAAGCAAAGTTTGCATGACATGTTCGAGCTTGGAGAAGCATCTAATGCAGCCTTTGGCGATGAGGAATCGACCAGTGATGGAGATTATGACGATGAGCAAGAATGGGGAAGGAGGGAGCCTGAAATGATCTGTCGTCATCTCGATCATACTGATATGTTGGGCCTCAACAAGACTACCCTCCGACTAAGGTATCTCATTAACTGGCTTGTCACTTCGTTGCTTCAACTCCGGTTACCCGGTCGAGATAGTGTAGGGGTTCACCTTGTACAACTGTATGGACCAAAGATCAAATATGAAAGAGGTGCTGCAATTGCTTTCAATGTAAAAGAGAGCAATGGAAGAGGGCTAATACATCCGGAAGTTGTACAAAAACTGGCTGAAAATAATGGAATATCTCTTGGAGTTGGCATTCTTAGCCATGTGCAGGCGATGGACGTTCCGAAGCAGAATTTGGGACAGTGCAAACTTGAAGACATGGCGTTGTGCAAACCCATGGCTAATGGACATAACAAGAAGAAACCATTTTTCCGAGTCGAGGTCGTCACAGCTTCCCTTGGATTCCTCACCA
The DNA here is from genome assembly GCF_002738365.1 of Cucurbita moschata. Lineage (NCBI taxonomy): Eukaryota > Viridiplantae > Streptophyta > Magnoliopsida > Cucurbitales > Cucurbitaceae > Cucurbita > Cucurbita moschata. Next base: position 6,144,663 of record NW_019268521.1, read on the forward strand.
ACTTTGAAGATGTTTATAAAATGTGGGCTTTCATAGCCAAGTTTCTAAATCCATCATTTCTTGAAAACGAAACTTTGTCTTCCATCCCTGAGAGTTTGGAATCCTATCACAGGAGCCTGTTTTAGAACGTGCTTCTCCATGTTAAACATCAACGCGAAACTGTGAAAGTCTAACGCTGCCTGCTAAGCTGGTGAGAATGCAGTCATACTGACTGAGACGACGAACACACGACTCGTGCTCGTTGTGGCTGGCTCCACCTTCAGTGAAACTCGTACCGGTTTGGCTGGCCTCCGCCATTGATTGATCTTCTTATATAGAATATACAAGATTGCAAGCTACGTAGGGTGTTGGTGCTTTTAACTCTCTGCCCACAGCTAATTTACAAACTTATTTGAGATTGTAAATCTTTTGTGCATTTCCTGACAGATATAGAATCTCTAGTCTTTGTTTTTGCCTTGATCTTCTGTTTTGATTGTATTTGTTTGTATAAGGATGTAAACTGGTCGTTACTTAATGGATTTCTCTTCCATTTTCTGATAAAAAAAACAATTCCAGATTTGGTATGTTGCATTTGACATTTATTCCAAATGTCTCTGTTTGTCTGTTTGTCTGAAAGGTTGATGCTTTCCCTTCTTCCATCACAACAGCCAGTACCGACGGTCGTTGGCCTTAAAGTATATTTTCTGCAGTGATTGTAACTGCACTACGCTTTTTGAGGATTTTATTGATATGATTAAGTTAAGATAAGTGTGTTACACGCTAGGAAGTCACAACACTCTCATTTGCCACCACTTAGAACTGCATAAAGATCTTGTGTTGGAGGTTGATGTCAAGTTATCAACATTCCCAAATCTGGATTGAATGCCCAACTCCGAGCGTTCCATATGGGAAAAAGAGAGTCGATGAACAAGAAAAGAAGATTAAAAAAAAGGTTAAGCTTCCAGACAATGGTGCTGAGTGGTCGGCGTCGTGCTAGCAAGGCTCTACCCAGATCTAAAGAATTTGCTAGGGAGCGATAGAAATTAGAAAAAAATAAAAGAAAATGAAATTAAATTCAAAATTACGAATATATTTAAAAATCCATGCATACTTAAACTTTTGGTAAAAGTATATATTTCTTTTATTTTCTTAAAGAAAAGTCACTGCCAAAATGACCGCACGGTTAACTGACACACTCCACACGTGCGATCGTGGCACCCGCGAACTCGCCAGAATCCCTCGAAACTCAAATCTCTCCAGCAAGCGACCGGAACTTCCATTATTTCTCCATTAATTTTTGGTTCTCCGTAGGGTTTTCAATACCTTTTCTTCTCTTTTACCTCTCAATGTTTTGCTTTGTGGCGAAAATATCTTCGTTTTCGTTTGTATCAGCAAAATATTTCTCTAATCCCTGTTGCCTGGAGTCTGTTCATGCGGTTTGATGATGGGGACGGAGTCTCGCCGGGAGATGGTGACCGCCAGGCGGCCTTGCTTCTATACTTTCTATTCCTCCACACTTTCTTCAGAACGACTGGTAATTTTTTCGGATTTCGCCTTCTCCTGATTGTGCTTACTGTCATTATCTATGAAATTAGGTTTATACTAGCATGCATTTGTCAGTTCACATCATGTGTGGCCAGATTGGACTCGTTTCTGAAATTCGTTTCTCTTCTCTCTTTCAGGAAAAAAAAAAAACTAATTTAAGAAGCTATAGTTTGCTTTGCCTTCGTTTGTCTCTGTTTTCTGGGGCGGTCTATAGTTCAGTACTTCGAGGAAACTAACATATCTTTGAATAAAGGTTTAAATCATTCCACGCGAGTTTCACGTTGTTTTTCCATCATTTAGCTTCTAGATGTTTCTTATGAGGAATAGCTGCTCTATGCCCATCCGTTTTGATTCAGGTCAAAGATGAATCTGTAGCGCCATTTGTGTTTCGTGGCATTGTATTGTCTTGTGCTAATTGATTTTCATATTATTGCAGAAACTTCCTTCGAAATTTATCAGATACTTGGAAGAAATCATAGTTCGATCAGTTACACTTATTGGTCCTAGCGGCCAAACTTGGCTTGTTAACTTGCTCCAGCAGAATGATGACTTGTTCTTCTGTGACGGATGGCCAACTTTTGCACGAGATCATGCCCTAGATTGCGGTGATTTTTTAGTTTTTAGATATGATGGCGAGTTGCATTTCACTGTGCAAATTTTTGATGAGAGTACATGTGAGAAAGAAGGTGCATTTCATTCTCAATGCAGTCAAGATAACACAGGTCATAAAAGAGACAGGGAGGAGGACAATTCATCCCCACAAACATGCGCGGAAGCTGTGGCGAAGAAAATGAGGAGCATTTTTGATGTTCATTCAGAATGCAGGGAGAACCTAGCGGGTAAGCTGAGTTCTAGTTTTCTGGGCTTTCAGTTAAAGGTAGAGGAAAGTGCATTTCTATGGACATAGTATTTTTCAGCTCTGTCACTCCATAATTAATCTGAAATTTATGTGCAAAAAATACTTGGATAAAATAATTATTTGTAGTGATTTATCAATAGTTGTGCAGAATGTCAGCTACATATCAGCATGTGGTTAGAAATTAATTGGATTATACCTTCTTGTTTCCAGCCATAAGAACTGTGGAGGTTCATAAAAATGGAACGGGTCCGAATGGGATCAGTAAAGTTGATGACGTAACTACGCAAGATAAAATTCTGGCCTTATCACTATCATTTCAGGATGAGAAGAACGTTTCCGAGTCCTTTAGCTCCAATTTTCCATATTTTGTGAGAATCATGAAAAGCTTCAACGTTCGTGGTTCATACACATTGGTGAGTCATCCCCCAACAAAAAAAAAAAACAACGTTTGTGCTAACAAAGACAAAAATAATTCATTTTCTTTTATGATGATTGTAAAGCAGCCTGCCTCCATTTAAATGTCAGTTGGTTTAGCTTGATGCTGTCCTCTCCTGTGATGCAGAATATCCCTTATCAATTTTCTATGGCACATCTTCCTAGCTGCAAACTGAAGTTGGTCCTTCACAATTTGAAAGGGGAATCCTGGACAGTGAATTCTGTTCCTACAACAAGAGTGAATACAAGTCATACTCTTTGTGGAGGATGGATGGCCTTTGTGCGTGGGAATGATGTCAACATGGGAGATATATGTGTTTTTGAACTTGTTCGGCATTGTGAATTGCGTGTTCACATTTTCAGGGTTGGAAAGGAAATCTCTGAGGATCAAAGTGGAAAAGGAACTTTGAATAGGCTAGGTGCTGGCCATGCAGTAATTCCTCGTAAAGCTCTCAAAGGTTTGCCAAAGAAAATGAATGGCAACTCTCTTAAAGTTCATTCAAAACGCTCCAAAAGGATTGAAATACATGATAAAAAATGTTTGAACTCTTGGCAAGAACCCTTCTGCAATGATGCTAGGAAACATTCTAGTGCGAAAAAGGTATCCACTAAAGTCATGGTTTGTTCTCAATCAAAAAAGCCGTCTAAGCGTTTGGGTAAGGTTTCTCTACATCAGCATGCAGTTGTGTTTTAAATGTATGCAAAAGAGCTTTCTCTATAGTATCCTTTTATGTCACAATACCTATGATCTGTTGTTTCAAAAATGAAGTTTATTGCTTTTCTATTTATCTATGTAGTTTGATTGCAATGTATCAGGGTATCCATTATGCTTTCATCTTTTTGTTTTCAAAGCTGATCTTAATTGGTTATAATATGCAAGAATATGAACAACTTAGTTTTATGGCTCTTGAAATTTTAATGGCTAGTTAATCGGAGAACCAGTGTCAAAGGCGATCTTGTATTACCAGCTAGACTTGGTTTGCGAGCAATGGTAGCACGTGACGAAGAAAGAGCAGCTAAATCATTTGTTTCTGTTTTTCCAAGTTTTGTCAGAATCATGAAAAAGTTCAACACAAGTGGTTCATATACTTTGGTAAGTCAGTTATCATGGATCCAAATATTGTTATGTTGATGTACTCTGTTAAGTTTTAGGTTTTAGATCTAAATACTCGTTGTGAGTGTAGTTCTTTTTGAAACGTTCTATGTTGCAGAAAATTCCGCATCAGTTTTCTTCAGCACATTTCCCTAACAGCAGAACTGAGATTATACTTCATGGTCCAAATGGGGGACGTTGGATTGTGAACTCAGTACCAGACTCAATGGGGCGAATGATGCATACCTTTTGCGGTGGTTGGATGTCGTTTGTTCGTGACAACGGTATCCAGATGGAGGATATCTGTATATTTGAACTTATTGGCAAGTGTGAATTGCTGGTTCATATAACCGGAGTCGGGAAGAAAGGGTTTGACCTCAGCAGTGAAGTCACAACTTGCAGTGAATTAGCTATTGTACCGACGACAAGCAATGATCCATCTCGGTAAGGTTGGTACTCTTGTTCATTTCTTCTATATGGAAAATTTATTTGCCTATATTAGAAATTGCTAGATTTTCCATTGCTATTATATAAGGTTCATCAGTCGTCTTTTTTCCCCTAAATTCTCATCGTGGCCGACTCTGGATCATAACCCTGACTCAGAACCGAGCTTTGTAAACTCTAAAACTTGTGCAAGATGGTAGGCCCTAGGTTGGGCTGTGGTTGAACCCATGGCAAGGAATGAGTAGTTCAATCGGATTTGCCCCACTCGTACGTACTTCGCTTGATTTTCTGTCCCTTATGCTATTTCTTGAAATGAAACTGGTGAATATGTTCTCTTATTTTGATATTCATGTTCAGCTGCATGTCAGTCAGGCGCCCTTGTAGGCGGCTCCAAATGCGAAAGAAATTTCGAGGGGTGTGCAAATGAAAAATAAATTTGAAGTTATTTTCTATTTTGCGATTTTCATATTTCATGAAAGTTATTTATTAGATTAATATATTAATTTGAAAATATTGTTTTTTTTTTGTTTTTTTTTTCTTGTTATGAGTTACATGAACAAATATTACTTTATGATAAATACCCTTCAAAACGCATCTTCGATAAATTTTTGGGTCTCATCGATAGGCTTGGGCTGTTGCAAAAAATCATCCAGTGTTTTGGCCTATTTGTTATCCAACCAGTGAATGGTATCCATATTATCTCATAGGAAGAGGTTTTCACACTTATGTTTTGTTCCCTTCTCCAATTGATGTGGGTTATCTGTTATCCAACCAGTAAATGGTATCCATGTTATCTCATAGGAAGAGGTTTTCACACTTATGTTTGTTCCTTTCTCCAATTGATGTGGGTTCTTACAATCTACACCTTTGGAGTCGACGTCTTCAGTAGCACACTGCAAGCCCGTCTCACAGTTTAAACACCCGTAGAATGTTTCATTCTCTGCTCTGACATCTCTAATAATATTTTGATTTTAATATAAACTTATATTAAAATAATGATGAAATTTACTATATATTATTTTATATGATTTGATGCAACATTTCATATCAGTTCAATTTACCAACGTTTTAAGCATATTGTTCTAAACAAATTAGTATGTTACATATTCTCAACACTTCTCAACCCTCCTGATCTTGAAAATTAAATCATCTCTATTCATATTAAATAGAAACCAGGAAATGAACATAATATCACAAGACATTTAAATGAAAAAAAAATAACTTAAATTGATATCTGGACGTAAAATCTGAAGAACTAAGCGAGACTAGATGTGAGGCAACCATTGCCTTCAGTAGAAGAATTGAAAAAGGAAAGACTAACCAAACATTATTTTCTACTTTCGTTCCAAATCTGGAGGGGAAAAAGAGTAAGGATTACGTAGTCTCCACAAGCTAACCTTTTACTTCCATTCAAAATCAACTCTCCTTTTTACCTGAGATTAAACACTACAAAGCTGACAATCTCTAAATCTGAAACTAAACGACACATTATGATTTTGCAATGGCAATAAAATTAGGCGGAAAACTGCGCACAACAGCAAGCTTAGGTAGACGGGTCCACACCTCCAAAATCCACGTCCACCCTCGATAAATTGCCCCCCAGTCAACCCAATGTGCCGTACCCTTAAGCAGAGGGTCTCTGACAAGCAGAAAAAAGCTGCCAACTAGTAAAAGCCATAACCATGGAGGTGAAGAGTTCAAATCCCACCACCTTTGGGAAGTGCCAATCCATGTCTCGCCTTAAGTAGCTGGAAGAAACAATTTGCAAGAGTATTATTAAAATTAAGCACTCTCCATATCTGAATTGTGAATTGAACTTAGGAGCTTGAAACCCTGCAAATTGCTGAAAGCCAGCCAATTTGCAAGGGGAAAGATTCAACATCAATTTTGAAAATTAGCATAACAGATTGCGCAAGCAAAAGGCAAATCTCTAAATAGGTAAGCTTGTCATAAGTTTTGAATCTAGAACAACAGTATTATTTTACTTGCCTATTGATGCTCGGATAGTTAAAAAGCAGGTAAATAAAATGAAATGGAAAATCATTTAATTTTGATGTGCATACCTTGTGATGGATGGCATGGTAGCCACGATCAGTGCACAGATATAAATTATGGGAATTAAAGTCTTGGGCTTGTTTTTCCGAAGCCACATCAAAGACCCCAATGCGGCAAGAGATATACTCAACACCTGAATTGAAGTGGGGGACAGAAATTAGAGAAGCAACAGTCCAGTTGAGGAATTCTTCACTCACATTGCAAGATAAAGAACCCAAGAATTTCTTGTAAATAAAATAGGATCATATCGACGGTTGAATGCCTCCTTAAAGTAACCAAATAAAGAATATTTAAAAGTAAAGAAGAAGAAAGATCGAAACCAGATTTGCATTAGATTCAAGGCCCTGCAAAATGTAATCCCAAGTAAACTCCAGTCCTCTGGCGCCGACCCAAAGTGGTGCCAATCTGTGTAAAACAGAATCAGCAAATGCCCAACCTGCAGACAAAAAGAATAGAGTAACAAGACCATTCGATGATTAAATGTTAGGGGAGATATTAAAAGATGGAAATAAACAAGCAGAAACCGATCTGCAGCCTGCATTTACATTCAAACTAAAAGAACCTTAATTAATTAACTCTATATAAACTCACCCAGTCCAACTGCCTGAAATTTATGGTTCTGAGATATGTTCCGATATGTCAACTGGGTCAAAGCAAAGTAAAGTCCGGCGACATCAATAAAACCAATAAGCGCTTTCAACAGTTCCTGAAGTAAAAGAATTCTACCTTGTTAACAACTGCTAAGCTACAGGCACGTGTAAAGACTTTCTAATGAAATTTCCTACAAATAGGAAGGTTTCAGCTGAAAGTATTAGTACATTTGATAAGAGAATCTAATAAAAGAACCATAACATTTAGCTCTGCTATATGACCATTTGATAGAAGAAAGAGGAAAAGAGGAAGCAAACAAGGCTAGTTCACCAAATAGTGCCTTGCAACTACATCACAAGTAATCCCTTTTCAATTCAACACTAAGAACAGTTCTGTAATACTATTCTGATTCAAGTTGTAAAATTCTGAATCCAAGGGATGCATTAATCTTTTCGTTGCAAACCATTTAATGGCATAGCATTGACTCCTCGTGTTCTATACAAACAGGATTTCCATAATCGTGATAGTAAATAACAATTTCCAACAGTCGACTAAATCAACACCAACCAATAAAGCGGAGTGCAATGTGGAGCATGACAATTCAAGTAAATTCAAAAAAAGGAGGGCCAGTATTACATAATGGAAGTTAGGTTTCCCAGTTGAGGAATATACTCAAGCAACCAAATTTTTTCCCCCTAATTCCAAGGTAAATTAATGCATTTAACCTTCCAAGTCGAAGATTTGAACGAACTAAAAGGGACAAAATGCATATCTTCGAGATATGAAAATTTAAATCATTTATGCCTAGTGATGTGGTAGTAGCCATTACCAAAATACGCTGAAAAAGAAATAAAAACAAAGATGAAAGCTTCTAATAATTTTATGATCATTCATAGTTATTTTTATAGGAATGAAGGTACATAGTTGAAGAGCATAATTGCAATGATAGGAATAGGCATTACAAATGATGGAATCAAAATGTAACAACAATATATTACTGATATCTTCACCAAGTATAGATGAAAAGATTGTGAATACCTGATATAGGTCAAAGGAATCATTCTCTGACACGTTCAGAAAGGTTGCAAGGCATACAAGCTGATGAGAATGCAGAAAAAGAAATCAGTTAGATTCCTGAAGAAGTGTCTTTAATAATAACAATATACCAAAAATATAAGTAAAGAAATTCAAGGTCTCAATCCATTTTGGAGTTTGGCATGTTCGGAAATCATCAACCTTTACTAAGGCAGTTCCGAGATAAACAAATGCCGCTTTAACTGATGTTCCGAGCGTATCATACTCAGACCTGCAAAGCTTGAGTTCTTAGTGAAAATGAAATTGTGACTTTTAGGTAAATATAAAAGATAAAATTATGACAGAATCAGATACTTGCATAAGTATCGTCGATTCCATGAGCAAGATAATATGCAATTGTATCTCAGATTTACTTCATCTAAAAGTCTTTAAAGAATCCAACTGGCCAATATCTTTATTGTTAGTATTATCATTACCATTATTACTATATTATTATTTTTGAGGGACAAAAATGATCGGCTCTATTGAATTCTGAATGAATTAGTACAAACTAATACAAAAGTAAAAATAAAAATATAAAACTGGCTGGCCTTCCAGCAATTTGCATTGAATTGTGTGCATATCCTAAGAGCTATCATTGAATTCCACGAAACAACATCTCTTTGTGGCATATAATCAAACAACTCTCGAGCTAATGACAACTTTCCTACCCTTGTATATGCTGACTGCTGAGATCATGATATTCCAAGTAACAGCATCCACTAACCTCCTAATTCGTCAAAAAATCTCTAGCAATTTCAAGGTTACCTAATCAAAATAAGAGATTTGGCCGTCTGGATCAAATCTCGAAGCATTTCGGTAGTTAACAGACTGCTTTTTAAACTGTTTCTCCAATCTGATTCTAATATCCAATTCCATACGAATAAGAAATAAAAATTTGAACAGCTCAAACAAAATGTCAAAAAATCATTTAAAACAAAGCAAACAGAACGGAATTTCAACAGAAGGAATCACTGCGGCAAAGAGGAGACTCTGATATATAGTTCCATGCGAATTCCGATTCAAACAAAGAAAATAGAGCAGAATATAAAGAGAAGGAATCAGTGTGAACCTAAAGAGGCAGTAATCGGAAGAGGAGATCTAAAAAGTAGAGGAAGATAGGAGAAAAATTAAACGATAGAAGAGGAGAAGACGGAGATCCTTACAATGGCGTGGCAGAGTAGTAGACTGCATGAGGACCGAAAGTGAGAATCGCACAGTTGAAGAAATGAAACACCGTCATCGTCACTCTCTTCCGCAGTTGCTTTGCTCTCGAAGTTTAGCGCGATCCGGCGATGGGCTCCTCACTCCGAAACACCGCGCCCAAAATGTCTATTATATGCATAAATATCGGTAGTATTTTTTTAAAAAACATTGATATAAAACTAAACCAAGTTAAAATATTATTCATAGAAAAAATGGTCTCTATTAACATTCCTTTTATAAGTCCCATGAAAATGATTTATTGAAAGTACATTAATTAAAGCTTAAAATTTGATTAAAAATATATAAAGTAAATATTACATAATATTTAACGAAGTCCAGAAATCTGCGTGGGCTCAGAACAGGCTGTTAACAAACAGTCCAGAGATTGTAAGAGAACAAACTGAGGTTGGGCTCCATGATGGCCCAACTACGTGTAATTGAAAAATATATATACATTAATTTTTGTATTACGTATTTATGTCAACGAATTAGACTTTGGATATCAACATTTTAAGATCTATTTCTATAATTAGATGACGTGGGTAGGAGTGTACATTCAACCTAAGAACCCAATTCAGAACTATAAGAATTAGATTGGGTTAGGTTGAATTTTTTTTGGACCCGATCTAGATTGGGTTGAGTTCAGGTTCAATGTGCAAAAGTTTGAATCAACTCGACCCAACTTGAATATCTAATACCAAGTCATTCCGCTCTATTTTTTTCTTTCTCCACTGGACCTAAGCCCAACACATTTACATGAAAAATGTGTGTGTACACTGTACAACATGTCCTATAGAATTTCAAATCACAACCACAGCTAGCCGTCGTGATTCGTATGACACATTTTCCTTTCTGTCTTGCTTCTCAGATCTTTTCTTCTTGTTTGTGTGACATTCATGTTTTATCAAAGGTTCTTTGCAGCTCGCCGACGGGCCGATGCCACCTCCATACACGTATTTGACGTGTACCATCACCTTCTCCATTATGAGGTTCAAGTTTCTCATTCGTGGGTTTGACATCGCAGCATTGCCTTCGACAGAGAGTTTGAATATTTAATCGCATATATTTTATATAAGTCGAGTCAACCAAACACAACACAATACTTTACAATTGTGAGATCTCACATCAGTTATAGAAAAAAATGATGCATTTGTGAAAATCTTGAAAGCATTTTAAAATCTTGAGAAGAAACTAAGAACGTATTTTAATTGTGTTTGAATTGTGTTGTTGTGGGTTTGTCTGCATGTCCGCGTTTTGATGCAATATTGTGTTTAAACTATGAGTTTATGATCATGTAACGTCGCAGTTGCACAGAAGCCTAAACGGCGTGGGCTTCGGCGATTCTTTTCTGTCGTTATAGCGATGGATACAAACAACCTCTCTTTGCTTTGGGAGGAGAGCTCCATAATAGAGAGTCTAATAGATGAATAATAATAATAATAATAATAATAATAATAATAATAATAATAATAATAATAATAATAATAATAATAATGTAGGAGGAAGATTGCAAGATAGAAGATGTTGACCGGAGAAAGAATCTAGAGCGCATGAGGCGCTGACCGAGCATATGGAGGGGCAGGTCTTCCAAATCTCAAAAACAAATATATAAATATAAATATAAATATAAATCTAAATATAAAATAATAATTAAGATTAATGATAAATCATGAATAAAAAGGTTTGAAATTTGGAGCCGAGAAAGGCGCATAGAGTGTCGAGCCCCTAATACGCTTCTCAAAACACAATTAAAAAAAAAAGAATTATAAATTATTGAAGAATTTTATAGAATAAAAAATATAAAAATAAATGGTGAAAAAGGGAATAGAGATAGAGACAATGTGAGGTCCTTAGGGTCACGTGAGCCCATGTTGCCGCCGATGAATGTGGCGCTATTCAACGTCAACCGGTCGCTTGGGTGGGGCTCCGCGCGCCATTGCCGTCAACTCTTCTCGACAGGACAACCCACAGGGAATATTGTGCATTCTGAGTACCTTACGACGCCGTTTCTATGCAAACAATTTTGTAAATTAAATTGATTATTTATTGTGTCATCAGATGAGTCTTATGATCTTTTCCTGAATATATTCTCTGGCGAGAGGAGTTCGCACGTGTACAGCTCGAAGTCTAAGAGCATTTGGATAGTTCCACTCCACTTCCACACGATTATTCTCCTGGGAATTCTGCAAATCCTGTACTGCAAAGGGTTCTGAATTGTGTTTATTGAGAGGGACTAATTATTATATGTTCTTATTATCATAGTTTATTTTTATTTTTATATTACAATTTGAATTATACAATCCAACCTGCTATTTTGGTCGGTTGATTAAAATTAATATCATCGTGTGTATTTCAAATTATTCTTTTATGATCATATGTTATCTATGATTTTTATTCCTTATATTAACCTCATCCATCAAATTAATTTAACACAATTAAAAAGAAATTATGTATGCTAGGTAGAAATTATGGTGAAGGGTATTAACCCTATGGACAAAGGGTATTAACCCTATGGACAAAGGGTGTTAACCCTATGGAGAAAGGGTATTAACCCTATGTAGAGTGAGACCCAATTAAGTCCTCCGATATTCCATGGAACAGTCCCCTTTTTGTTTTCTCGATTTCCCACCATTCCCTTTCTCTCTCCTTATTCATCAGGATAAGAACTCCCTCTTCATTCAAAACCTTTCTTACACTGCCTCTTCTTAAAATCATAACCTACTCATTTCCAATCATTCATTACCCTTTTCCCCCCTCTTCTTTTAGAACCTTGTGAATCCCCACCAACGGCTCCTATGATGAACACGCCACCTTCCTTGCCGGACCTCTCCTTGCAGATCAGCCTTCCAATGTCAACGAACCCCAACCCACCAAGCTCAACCACCACGCATTCTGGTTGCAGTGCTGATTTGAGCCATAAAAATAATCTGTTCCGCTTAGGGTTTGAAGTGGGAGATGTGGGTCTTCTACAGCGTCATCATCAAGCATGTAATGTCCGTTCCCGCCGCGACTTCAAAAGAAGTGTCGGTGATGTTGCGTACGGAGTAAAAAGAAGCCCCCGCGCTCCCAGAATGAGATGGACTACAACTCTACACGCTCATTTTATACACGCCGTCGAGCTTCTTGGTGGCCATGAAAGTAAATACACCAAACCATCATTCACCTTTAATTCTTACAACAAATTGGAGCTTATTTTTATGTATCTCTCTCTCTCTCTCTCTCTCTCTCTCTCAGGAGCTACACCAAAATCTGTATTGGAGCTTATGAATGTCAAGGATCTAACCCTAGCTCATGTCAAAAGCCATTTGCAGGTTGGTGGGTTTCAGTTTCTTCCAATAATCCAATTGGAAATTAAAAAAAAAAAAAAAGCAAGGGAACTTTAAATCTAAACACATTATTATGGTTTTGTTCGTGCAGATGTACAGAACAGTGAAGAACACTGTCAAGGGAACAGGTAATGAATACAACATTTCTGATATCATCATTCAAATTCTTCATATGAATGGTTGAGAACTGTGAATGTTGCAGATGATTCTGGAAGGCCTGAGCTTGAACCAGATGCTGCTGTTTTATCTTCTTCTTCTTCGTCTTCATCGTCGGCGTCTGCTCAAAACTCGAACTTTGGATGGCGTCGTCTCCAGAGAATCCAAAGGTGAGATCATCTCTGTGCTCTTCTTCTACCCCCATGAAGTGATTTGATTTTCTGGTTCATTGTAAAACTTTTTCAAAATATTTAAATTTTGTATTTTTAAATGATGAATTGAGAATTTTAATTATCGTATATATTTTATTTTTCTCTTGCTTGCAGAAGTAGTTTGGTAACGTCAATGCACAAGAGATGTGACAGGACCAAGTCAAACGGCGACGTTTTCGCTAATTCCAGAGGAATTAAGGTAATAAATTTGTTATTAGGCACAAAAAGCATCCCTAAAATTATTCTTTATAAAATTTGGTGATATTATAAAGGTAATTTGATTTTTTATTTAAAAAAATAATATAGGTGGAAGGAAGCAACGGAGATTATGAGAAGCCAATTGCCATGCAGCGGATTAATTTAGAGTTCACTCTTGGAACCCCAAGTTGGCAATTGGATTATGGCGATGCAAATGAGCTTGCTCTTCTCAATTGCTAATTTTCTAATTTTCCAACCAAATAAATAAATAAATAAAATAAAATCTCCCAGTTTAGTCTATTTTATTCTTGCTTTTAGTTTAGTCTATTTTATTCTTGCTTTTAGTTTAGTCTATTTTATTCTTGCTTTTAGTTATATTATACTGACCAACTTTCCTAGTTTTACTTTTAATTTTTCATGAACAAATATAGTGTTTTTTTACTACTTAGAGCTAAATATAGTGTTTTTTTACTACTTAGAGCTAAATGTGGAACCGTGTGTCAGATTATGAGATCCATGATAGTTGAAGAGGGGAGTGAAACATTTTTTTTTTAATTTTTTAAAAAAATGAAAGCCCCAAGAAAAACAATATCGAGATTTCTCGTGTGGACCCATGGGCCCATTGATGAAGTGTAATGGGCTCAGCCCTAAATGGACAGACATGAATCGGTAGCAATGAAATTTTATATGATTTAAATGTGTGGTCAAGAAAAGGTTTAAATGTAACGTTCATAGCCTTATTTTCTAATGGGAGGGATCGCCTACACGCGTATCCTTTAAACGGCGACTACGTAGCTTATCATCAGCCATCCCTATCCCTCAGGTCGCCTATCTCTGAAATTGATATGGAACTTCCCGGAATATCCATCGGAATCATTCCCCCATATCTCAACACCTTTGTAGCTGCTCTCTTCCTCTTCCTTCTCTCCTCATTCTTTGTTTTCAAGAAGGCTACAGCCCCTAAACGCAGAGAACCCCCTGAAGTAGCCGGTGGATGGCCGATAATCGGCCATCTCCCACTTCTCAAAGCCGATTCCCAACTCCCTCATCAAACCTTGGGAGCCCTGGCTGACAAATATGGACCTATATTCCGCATTCGAGTGGGTGCCCAACCAACTCTCATTATTAGCAGTTCGGAATTAGCCAGAGAGTGCCACTCCACCCTTGATTCAATCGTCTGCTCCCGCCCCAAAAGTGTGGGAGGAAAGTTGTTGGGCTACAACTACGCGGCTTTTGGGGCCAGGCCGTACGATTCCTTTTATCGCAGTATGCGTAAAATCGTTGTCTCCGAGGTGCTTTCGAATCGTTGTCTGGGCTTACGGAGGGATATTAGAGTGTCAGAGGTGAAGAAATCGTTGAAGGAGCTTTACAATCAGTGGACAAAGAGAGAGGAAGGCTCGGATCACATACTTGTTGATATTGAACAATGGATTGGGAATGTTAACCTGAGAGTGGTTCTGATGATGGTTTGTGGGAAGCGGTTCCTTGGCGATTCTGCTGACGATGAGGAGATGAAACGGTGTCGTAAAGTCATGAGAGAGTTCTTGGATTTGATGGGGAAATTTCTGGTGGGAGATAGCATTCCTTTTCTGAGATGGCTGGATTTGGGTGGATATGAAAAGGCCATGAAGATAACTTCAAAGCAATTGGACTCTCTTTTGGAGGAATGGCTTGAAGAACACCGTCGGAAGCGAACCGATCATAATGACTTGATGGATGTGATGCTTTCTAATCTTGAAGGGATGGATCTTGCAGGCTACGACGCCGACACAGTCAACAAAGCCACTTGTTTGGTAATGAAATTCATATATAAAATTCCCACTTCCTCTTCTTTATGATTATCATTTCAATTAAGATGATTTGAATCAAAACAGAGCATTATCACTGGGGGAACCGATACTGTAACGGTGACCTTGTCATGGGCCATCTCGTTGTTGCTGAACAATAGAGAGGCGTTGAGAAAGACCCAAGAAGAGCTGGACATCCATGTCGGAAAGGACCGGCAAGTAGATGAATCGGACATAAGCAAGCTGGTGTATCTCCAAGCCGTGGTGAATGAGACATTAAGGTTGTACCCACCGGGACCGCTGTCGGGTGTTCGAGTGTTCAGTGAGGACTGCACGGTGGGAGGCTACGACGTAGTGGCCGGCACGCACCTCATTACAAATCTTTGGAAGATACAGACGAACCCTCAGGTGTGGGCAGAGCCTTTGGAGTTCAAGCCTGAGAGGTTTGTTAGCGGAGAGAAGCAGTTGGATGTGAAGGGGCAGAACTTCGAATTTGCCCCGTTTGGCTTAGGAAGAAGAGCCTGCCCTGGAATGAGCCTTGGGATTCAGATGACGCAGTTGGTGTTGGCGAGCCTGATTCATTCGCTGGAACTTGGAACTGGGTCCGATGAACCGGTAGACATGGCTGCTGGGTTTGGACTCACAATGTACAGAGCTAACCCTCTCCAAGTTCTCGTCAAACCGCGTCTCTTTACTTGTGCTTATACATGAGGATATTGTTACATTCGTACGAGATCTTTTACAGAAATTAAAAGCAAAATTACTGGAATTTATGCTAATTCCCAAATTTCTGGAAGTATATCATAAGGGTTGTATTTTTATTCTTCATTGTGGGTCCTAAAAATAATTAAATAACTTATCAGAATTGCCAAACAATTATTAACACAATAAAGTCAATAAATTCGTGTAAAATTAAATCTAATAAATGCGTTTTTCCTTTGACAAAAAATCAAAGAAAACAGATTTGTTTTGTTGAGCATAAGTTGTGGTTGTGTATGGATGACCAATTCAGTAGCACGGAGCTTCCCACTACGACATCCATGGCAGATCAGATTTCCCCATATCTCAACAGCACTGTAGCTGGACTACTCTTCCTCTTGCTTCTCTTCTCATATTTTGTTCTCAAGAAGGCTACATCCCGTAAGCGCCGATCACAACCTCCTGAAGTAGCCGGCGGATGGCCCATAATCGGCCATCTACGACTCCTCAGTACTGATTCGCAGCTCCTCCATGAAACGTTGGGAGGACTGGCCGACAAATATGGCCCAATATTTGGCATCCGAATCGGTGTCCGTCCAGCCCTCGTTATTAGCAGTTGGGAAGTAGCTACCGAGTGCTACACCACCCTCGATTCAATCGTGTCTTCGCGACCCAAAATTATATTACAAAAGAAACTGGGATACAACTTTGCCGGTTTTGGGTTCAGGCACCACTGCGATTCCTTTTACCGGAACATGCGTAAGATCGTAGCCTCCGAGGCGCTTTCCAACCGCCGTCTGGAGTTACAGAGAGATATTAGAGTTTCTGAGGTGAAAAGATCGGTGAAGGAGGTTTACAGTTTATGGGCGAAAACAGGGGAAGCCTCATCGGACTCCTATTTAGTTCTTGATTTGGACGAGTGGATTGGGAATATTGCTTTGAATGTGATTCTGATGATGGTTTGTGGAAAGCGGTTCGTCGGCGGTTCTTGCGGCGACGAGAGGGAGATGGAACGATGTCGTAAAGCGATGAGGGGTTTTTTTGACTTGGGGGGGAAGTTTATAGTGGGAGATGCGATTCCTTTTTTGAAATGGCTGGATTTGGGTGGATATCAAAAGGCGACGAACAAAGTATGGAAGGAATTGGACTGTCTTATGGAGGAATGGCTGGAAGAACATCGCCGGAAGAAGAGGGACTGCAGCGACGCCGACGGGGAGCACGACCTCATGGCTGTGATGCCGTCTCTTCTTGAAGGCTTGGACCTTGCTGGATATGATGCTGATACTGTCAACAAAGCTACTTGCTTGGTATGCTCTTTTTTTCACTTCCCTTACTCTATAACTCTACGAGCTTGACGACTATACCTAATCCGACAGTGTGTCAGCGAGAAAACTTGGTGAATTGTGAGATTTTGTTGGGGAGGGGAACGAAGGGTGTGGAAACCAGTGAGGAACGGCGTGCCAGCAAAGATGCTGGCTATCTCGCAACCAATGAAGGGTGTGGAAACCTCTCCAGTAACTGAGACGGTGTGCCAGCGAGTACTTCCTCGTAAGAGGATGGGGTGTGAGATCCCACACAGGCAGAGGAGAACTAAGGGGTAGAAACCTCTCTTGTAATGGGACGGTGTATCACCGTCCCAGCAAGTACTTCATCGTAAGAGGGTGGATTGTGAGATCCTACGCAGGGAACTAAGGAGTAGAAACCTCTCTTGTAACAAGATGGTGTACCAGTGAGGATGCTGACTCTCTCGATAATGGAATGGTGTGCCAGCTAGGACCTCCTTCTCCCTGGGTGGATTGTGAAATTTTAAGTTGTTTTAAAACCATTGTATCTTTTAGTTTTGAATTTTTTTTTTTGACTAGTGTCTGAGATGTTATTGCAGACGCTTATTTCTGGGGGAACTGATACGATGGCGGTAACTCTAACATGGGCGATCTCGTTATTACTGAACAACCAAGAGGCATTGAGAAAAGTAGAGGAGGAGCTAGACATCCACGTTGGGAAGGAAAGGGCAGTGGATGAATCAGACATAAGCAAGCTGGTGTATCTCCAAGCCGTAATCAAAGAGACATTAAGGTTGTACCCAGCAGGCCCACTGTCGGGGGCGCGAGAGGTAAGCCAGGACTGCACAATTGGAGGTTACAACGTCGCGGCAGGCACGTACCTCATCACAAACATTTGGAAGATACAGAGGGACCCTCGAATTTGGCAAGAGCCTTCGGAGTTCAAGCCTGAGAGGTTTCTAAGCAGCCACAAGCACATGGATGTGAAGGGGCAGCACTTTGAACTGTCTCCCTTTGGGTATGGAAGAAGGGCCTGTCCTGGGCAGGGGATTAGCCTTCTAATGACGCCCTTGGTGCTAGCCAGTTTGGTTCATTCATTCCAACTTAGAACTCGTCGTGATGAAGCGGTGGACATGACTGCCAACCTTGGGCTCACCATGCACAGAGTCAACCCTCTTCAAGTTCTCGTCAAGCCTCGTCTCCTACCTACTGCTTACGCGTGATCTCAGCGAACCCTTTTCTGGGTTGTCACAATATCTCACGTTCAAAGGTGTGAATAAATATGAAAATATTATTACTCAAAGAAGGTAATATAGGGACAACTGTTTTTATTAAGCGGGCTCCTATTTAAACAGAAATATAAATAGCTCCTATAAAAATCTTACTGAAATAAATTATTCCTCTAATAAAGATGAAGGATTTAACCACTTGGACTAATTTCATCTCACGGCCTCCCTTAGTGCATAATGTTGACATGGGTTTGGAGTTATTACCAAAATTGTAGAATCTTTCGATGTTTTTAATGTGGTATCCTTGGCACATGTTACAATGGCGGCAGAGTGCTGCAGCATAAATGTCATGTTGTGTGGTAGTGGTCGGAGATGGTGGAAATTTATCCTTCGACACGTTTTAGTATCTTGGATAAGGATTGACAGACTTGCATAGATACATAGGGTTTGGAGTGAGTGACACAATTGACATGCAATTTCCCGAAACAACATCCATGGAAATCGTTTCACCGTTCCTCAACATAGTAGGACTCATCCTCTTGCTTCTCTTCTCCGTTTTTATCTTGAAGAAGCTGGGCAGGCCTTGCAAAGGCAGACACCCTCCTGAGGCAGACGGCGGATGGCCGATTATAGGCCACCTGCGGCTGCTGGTAGGTCCAAAGCTCCCCTACGAAACACTGGGAGACATGGCCGACAAATACGGACCAATATTCACCATTCGAGTTGGTGTCCGGAAAGGCCTGGTTATAAGCAATTGGGAAGTGGCAAAAGAGTGCTACACAACTCTTGATTCAGTCGTTTCTTCGCGTCCCAAAAGTGTGGTAGGCGAATTGTTGAGCTATAACTTTGCCGGTTTTGGGTTCAGGCCATATTATGATTCCTTTTACCGCAGCGTGCGCAAAATCATAATCTCCAAACTGCTGTCGAACCGCCGTTTGGCGTTGAACAGAGACGTTAGAGTTTCTGAGGTGAAGAGAGCGGTGAAGGAGCTTTACGATTTGTGGATCACAAATAGAGATTTGGTTGTTGATATGGATGAGTGGATTGGGAATATTAATTTGAATGTGAGTTTGATGATGGTTTGCGGGAAGAGATTCATTGGCGATGATGCGGTTGTGAGACGGTGCCGCAAAGCCATGAGGGAATTCTTTGATTTGGGTGGTCAGTTTATGGTGGGAGATGCCATTCCCTTTCTTAGATGGCTGGATTTGGGCGGCTATGAGAAGGCCATGAAGACAACTTCAAGGGAATTGGACTGTCTTATTACGGACTGGCTGGAAGAACACCGCCGAAGGAGACACTCCTCCACCGCCGCAGCCGCCGATAGTGAACATGACTTCATGGATGTGATGCTTTCGAGTCTTGAAGAAGGAACGATGGACCTTGCTGGGTATGATGCTGATACAGTCATCAAAGCCACTTGCATGGTATATTACATAAGACATTCATCGTTCCATTTAGTTTTAACAATTTTTTTTATGTCGGAGGATGACTTATTAGAGTGTGTATGACAGACCCTTATAGCCGGGGGAACTGACACCATGACAGTCACTGTGACATGGGCGATCTCATCGTTATTGAACAACCGAGAGATACTAAGAAAGGCACAAGAGGAGCTAGACATGCATGTCGGAAAGGAAAGGGTAGTGGATGAATCAGACATAAGCAAGCTGGTGTATCTCCAAGCCATTGTGAAAGAGACATTTAGGTTGTACCCACCAGGCCCACTGGGGGGTGTGCGAGAGTTCAGCCAGGACTGCACGGTGGGAGGCTATAACGTGGCCGCCGGCACACGCCTCATCACTAACCTTTGGAAGATACAGACGGACCCTCGAGTTTGGGCAGAGCCTTTGGAATTCAAGCCCGAGAGGTTTCTGGGTAGGCACAAGCAGTTGGATGTGAGTGGCAAGAATTTTGAACTGGGCCCGTTTGGGTATGGAAGAAGGGCTTGTCCTGGGCTGGGCATTGGAGTTCAAATGACGCAGCTGCTGCTGGCAACTCTGATTCATTCATTTGAAATTGGAACTCGTTTTGATGAACCGGTTGACATGGCTGCTGTTAACTCTGGACTCACCGCCCGTAGAGTCAGCTCTCTTAAACTTCTAGTCAAGCCTCGCCTCCCACCCAGTGCTTATGCGGTTGATTCTGCCTAATCAATTTGCTATAATGTTTTGTAAGTCTATTTACAGTGTCTTATGTTTATCAACTCTGTTATGTTGCGCCGTTTCATGTGGATATTTTTCTTGTCATCTACTCCTTGCAATTCTCAAGTGAAAATGTTTCATGAGGGCGTTTGTAACCTCCTACAAAATGCACATATTTTGGTGGCTACTTTACAGCAATTATTTATGTATTTTTACTTTTTATTAACTTAATTCTGAGGTCATATTTGCACCTCAATCCTAAAATTTCCAAGGAAGAAGAAGAATATGGACACCCACCATCGGAGAATCGGACATCGGGCTGTAGATGTTGGCCTCTAAAAGGGTGGATCGTGCGATACTACATCAATTCCCTTGTAGAAGAGTTCTAAAATTGTGAGACTGAAAACACTATATGAAGGGTTAAAGTAGGCAAATAACGATAGACTTAGGCTGTTACACTGGCATCCATGGAACTAATTGTTTAAAAGTTGGAGTCTTTGTTTAGTAAGATTGTATTCGTAAAATTATTATTCTAAGATGGTTAAAAATTAATTTTAAATAGGAGAGCATGAAGGGATAAAAATTGAAAATAAAATGAAAGTAAAGTAGAGGGAAATTGATATTAATATTGAAAATGCGTGTATATATATATAAATTGAGGGCATCCTTACATGAATGAGAAAAGTTAGGTACATATGAACACTATAACTAACATATCTAGAATTTCTATTTCTAGATTTATTTCCCTCCTCATATTTATAATAAAAAAAGAAAAAAAAAAGGTTGAAATAATGTTCGGGCAGCAACACGTTTTTGTTTAATAAATAAAAAAAATAGTATTTAAAATGTTTGTTTTAAAATTTATTGTAAGCTGATATACACGAGAGAGAGAGAGGGAAGAAGAAGATTATGCGGTGGTGGTTGGCTCAAGTCATTTGGATTTATATACTTTTCTTGATTGATAGCGTATTTCTTATAGAGTTAGTTACATGTGAAAATATGGCCCAAATTTTGTTTTTTTTTTGAAAATCTGCCTCTCCTCTCTCCTCACCACTAAATTACACTTATTTTCATTTAAACGTGAAAAAGAAAAAAAAAAATAACCAACTTTAAAAGATCTCTACTTTATTCGTGGAGCCAGTATCTTTTGTCATCTTTTGTCATCGTCATGTTTGTCCAAAATTATAAAATTTTCTTTTTTTATTGGAAAGAAAACAGGAGTGGACGAAGAACAAAAATAAAATTTAAAAAGAGTAAACTTTTTTCTAAAAGCTAAAGAATAAAATAATTCCAAAGCTTAAACTCAAATAAATAATATAATGATTAAAAAAAATCTAACTCATCTAATAATAAATTATTTGATGAAAATGTTACCATGTGATTGAGATTTATTTATTTATTATTGGAGGTAGTTAGAGAATTCTCCAGAATTTATATTTGTAATTATTAGGAGATAATTATTGACTCGGTTATTACCGGAAGCAACCACAATGAATGCCTTCTCTATTTGACTTAATAATTAAAAAGGATAGGTTAAATTTACACTCTTAATATTTTTCAAACAAAAATAGTAGCACTGTTGTTAGGTAATGAATTACTCAATAATATTTTAACAATTTACTTGTTAAAAAAGAAACTGAGTAAATCAACCAACATATTATTGAATGAATATTATTATGAAGGGGTATTTTTGTATTTTCACTGGATTTGGGCCACTACAATTATTTTTTTTGAGTGAGGGTATGTATGCAATTATTCTAATTTATGACACTAGTTTGCTAGTAAAATAGTATTAACCATATATTCCAATATAGTTTAATGGTAATTGATATAAATTATTCTTGAAATAAACTAAAAAACAGCTGAGGTCAAGTAGGTGAATCGTCTAAGTTACCGGGAAACCATATCAATAATCATTTGAACCATGGTACTGTGGATTGAGCATGTTTTTGTGTTGAAATCACAATTTTGATTAAAGAAGAGACCATCCGTAGCTTTGGGAAAAATTAAATACATTGTAATCAAAAGACATGAAGATCGTACTCAAAAACATTAATGAATATCAGCCTAGCGTTCGTAGCCGAGAACGCAAGTTCATACCTTGTGTTACTTAACTCTTCTTAGTATGTGGTTGATATCAAATTCTCCACGTTCTTGTTCATCCATTATAAAATCTTTAAGGAATCCTTTAATTTCTAACCTCCAAAAATCATGGACTTCCAATTACCATCCTCCATCACCGTGCTTCTTCTTTTGTTTTTCATTACTTCCTGTTATTATCTGTGGCGAAAGTGGCAGCAGCACAAAGTGGCAGAGCGCAAGCAGGCGCCTTCACCGCCGGGAGCCTGGCCCATCATCGGCCACCTCCATCTTCTCCACAATGCAAAGCTCCCCCATCATGCTCTTGGAGCCATGGCCGACAAATATGGGCCCATCTTCCGTCTCCAGCTCGGCTCCCGCTCGGCTCTAGTGGTCAGCAGCTGGGAAATGGCCAAGGAAAGCATGTGCTTTAACGACGCCGCCGCCGCCTCCCGCCCTGGTGTCTCTGGCACAAAATATTTCTCTTACGACTTTGCTGCCTTCGGCTTGGCTCCTTACAGTCCTTACTGGCGCGAGATTCGTAAAGTCACTCACATAGAGCTCCTCTCTAATCCGCGCGTTCACCAGGTTTTAAATATTTCTTACTTACAAATTCTGATAATTTATTGCCTACTAATATTCTGAAACACAGGTTAAGAGCACTATGCTCGCTCAGATCAACACATCGCTGACAGAGCTGCACGAAACATGGGGTGCCCAGAAGGATGAATCGGGGCAGGTTGCTGTAGAAATGAAGCGTTGGTTTGGGGATGTGATAGTGAATATGCTTCTGAAGATCATCATCGGGAAACGATGTGTGGGTCCGAACGCCGAGGGCGGTGAAAAGGAAGCCAAAGATATCCAATTGGCAATTAGGGACTCCTTCCATTTGATGGGTCAAGGGTTGTTGCAAGACTATATTCCACTGATCGGACGGCTGGGATTTAATGGGCAGGTGCCAGTGATGAAGAATATAGCGAAACGATTCGACATGGTTCTAAGTGAATGGCTGGAAGAACACAAGCGTAGAAGATCAGCTTCTTCCGGTGAAAATGACAGAGATTTTATGGACGCTCTCATTTCTTTATATAATGGCAAGGAGATTGAAGGTTACTACGACGGTGATACCATTACCAAGGCCACAACCCTCGTGGGTATCTAAATTTTATTATATATTGTTAGGAATCACGACTCTCTCTGAAATTGTCTATTTTTTTTGTTTTGAATTTTAGATTTACTTATAAATTCATGATTATTCCTTAAATTGATACGATAAATTTGTATATGCAGAATATGTTTGCAGGTGGAACTGAAAGCACGACGGTGACTCTAACATGGGCCATGTCGTTGCTACTAAACAATCCACATGTTCTGGAAAAGGCGTGGCAGGAGCTGGACGCGGTGGTCGGGAGAGAGAGGAGGGTGACAGAGGACGACGTAGGCAAGCTTGTTTATTTACAAGCCATAATTAAGGAGACGATGCGATTGTACCCTGCAGGGCCTCTGTTGGGGCCTCGTGAGTTCCACAAGGACTGCGTTGTGGGAGGCTACTTTGTTCCCAAAGGCACCCAGTTGATCCCAAACATTTGGAAGATCCAAACCGACCCACGGGTTTGGTGTGAGCCGTTTGAGTTCAAGCCGGAGCGGTTTTTGACGACCCATAAGGATGTGGATTTGAAGGGGAATCATTTTGAGTTGATTCCGTTTGGGAGTGGGCGGAGAGGGTGCCCGGGAGTGGCGTTTGGGCTTCAAATGATGCATTTCACTTTGGCTGGGTTTTTACAGTGCTTTGATGTCAAAAACCCCACTAAGGACCCAATTGATATGTCGGAGAATTTCGGAATGGCCAATGAGAAGGTGCTTCCTCTCCATGTTTTGGTCACCTCACGGTTACCCTCTCATCTTCACGCTTTCAATTCATGAATCAATCATTGTCAACTTTCATTTCCAAGCTAAGCTGAAATCAAATATGTGCTAAAGTTATAGTTTTCAATATTACAATAAATGTGTGGTAGATGCCACTTATTGGCCATGTTAAAGGCTAAAAGATAAATTTTATGATGTAATCGACTATGCATAATCTATCACACCAAGAAAATAATAGCTAATAATAGCTAATAGTGTTAAAAACAAGCTAAACCGGGATAAATGGGGTTATGAGCTATGTAACACCCCAAGCCGATGACTAACTAATATTGTTCACTTTGACCCCACCAGTTTTACCGTTTTAAAACGCATCTATTAGGGAGAGGTTTTTACACTTTTATAAGAAATGTTTCGTTCTCATTTTCAACTAATACGAGATTTCACAAGCTATAACCTTGAAAGTTAGGGTTCCATTGTGGGACTCGAGAAGGGCTTTAGAGTTGAGTCCATGTAAGCAAAATATATATGTTTGTAAAATTTTGTGTCAATTAGACATTAGATGGACGCTTCATGCTGGTGTATGGCTCCACCAACCCTACGCTTAGGACTTAGTGAGCTACTCCATAATACATGAGTGTGTTATGGTATGGGTGAGTATTGTAAGACGAGTGTCTTGGGCGTCTTTCTTTATAGATGGGTTTCCACGAACAGTTTCAAGTGATATTGGTTGTCACTACTGTGACCGTTCCATTGAGTCTGTTGCAATATAGGGTTAGAAACTATCGTTGTCTAACTAACCTATGTAGAAACTGTTTAATTTTCATCCAATCACCCACTAACTAGAGTTTAATCTCTTTAAAGATAAAAATTAAACTCATTAATGGGAGAATCAATAGTCTAAGATATGGTAGGGACGATGTGTGGTCTATGATTGTGAAGTGTGTGTAGCAGATAAAAACCTAATTTTAGAACTCGTGAAACACATCCATATTCACGCCTAACTCATTACAATATCTATCCGACCTCGTGGTTCATTTGTACTCGATAGTGAAGCCACACCAGATACTCTGCTTCTGTGGTCTATATTTAATTGTTACTGTTGTTGCGGAGCAGCTATAAAACCCCCAAACCTGATTCAATTATGATCATCCTTCCACACCAAATCAATTCCAAACACTAAAAGTAATGGAGTTTCCCCTTCCATACCTAAACCCACTGTCCATCATTCTTCTCTTCATTATCTCTTCTTGTTATTTGTCACGAAAGTGGGTGAAGAGGGGAGTTTGTGAGGCAAAGAAGGCCCCTTCGCCGCCGGGTGCTTGGCCCATAATTGGCCACCTCCATCTGCTCAACAATGGGAAGCTCCCCCACCGTGTTCTTGGAGCCATGGCCGACAAATATGGCCCGATCTTTCACCTGCAGCTCGGCTCTCGCCCTGCTCTGGTCGTCAGCAATTGGGAAATGGCCAAAGAAAGCATGTGCATTAACGACGGCGCCGCTGCATCTCGCCCTGAACTCTCGGTCTCCAAGAACTTCTCTTACCACTTCGCCATGTTTGGGTTGGCTTCTTACAGCCCTTACTGGCGCGATATGCGTAAAATATCCCACTTGCACCTCCTCTCCAACGGACGTGTCGATCAGGTTTTAACTCCGATATTGTTTGTTTTGAGCTTTCTTTCAATTCCCACCTTTGTAATGAATTCTTAGGTCCCTTCTCCAACCTCGAATCGACTTAGGAGCTCACAATCTACTTTTGGGAACCCAACGTTCGCACCGACTTTATGGTGTCCAACTCTATTACAACCATTTGTAATAGCCCAAATCCACCGTATTATCTGCTTTGCTCAGTTTCGTATCGTATTTAGACTCACGCTTTTAAAACACATTTGTTAGGGAGATGTTTCCACTCCCTAATGTTTCGTTTTCCTCCCCAACTGATGTGGAATCTCACAATCCACCCTTCTTTGGAGCCAGCGTCCTTACTGACACACCTCCTCGTGTCCACCTCCTTTGGGGCTCAGCCTCCTCACTGGCACATCGTCCGGTGTCTGGGTCTGATACCATTTATAATTGCTCAAACTCACAGCTAGTAGATATTGTTTGCGTTTATCTATTACTTATTACCTTCAGCCTCATAATTTTAAAACTGTTATGTTAGAGAGAGATTTTCACACCTTTATATTAACCAGTGATTTAACCAGTGATTGACTTGTTACCTATGTAATCCTCCCCTTTTATGTATTTTACAGAAATAAACATGATCGGGTATGGTAATTCTGGACTCTACTAAATTCCGTTGTTTATATTGTGAACACAGGCTAAGAGCATGATGCTTAGTGAGATGGCCACATCAGTTACAGAGTTGCACACAAGATGGGCTTCGGAGAAGAACCAATTGGGACACATTAAGGTGGAGATGAAGCGTTGGTTTGGCGATGTGACATTGAATATGCTTCTTAAGGTCATCATAGGTAAAAGATGCGTAGGTCCAAACGCCAAGGGAGATGAAAAAGAAGCAATAGACTTGCAAATGGCAATTAGGAAGTCTTTTCATTTGATGGGTGAAGGGATGCTGAGAGACTACATTCCTATTCTTGCAAATCTGGGATTTGATAGACATGTTAAGGCAATGGAGAAAATAGCCATACGAATCGACTCCATTCTTCAGGGTTGGCTCCAAGAACACCGCCGGAATAAAGCTAAAAATCAGAGTTTGGATACTAAAGATGGAGACTTTATGGATTCTTTGCTTTCGTTATGTCGCTCCAACGAGCTTCCGAGCCAATTCGACCACGATACAATTGTCAAAGCCACAATACTGGTACTCTCTCATTAAACTAATTATATTATTTGAGAATTGTTGGTAGAGAGTCCTACTAATTGATCGTGCGTTTATAATAAAGGAATAAATCATTATTGGTGCGAAACTTTTTTAGAAAATCAAAAGCAAAGCTACAAAAATTTATGAGATTGGTGATTTCTAATAATCAATCCAACTGCCTATGCAGAACATGATTGCAGGTGGAACTGAAAGCAGCTCTGTGACTCTAACATGGGCGCTGTCATTACTGGTAAACAACCCGGGAGCGCTGGAGAAGGCTTATGAAGAGCTTGACCAAGTGGTGGGAAGAGACAGGCGAGTGAATGAGAGCGACATAACCAAGTTGGTTTATTTACAAGCCGTAGTGAAAGAGACAATGCGACTGTACCCAGCAGGGCCTCTCTTGGGTCCTCGTGAGTTCTACAAGGACTGCTTTGTGGCCGGCTATTTTGTTCCCAAAGGCACCCAATTGATCCCGAACATTTGGAAGATCCAAACCGACCCACGCGTGTGGCCAGACCCCTTTGAGTTCAAGCCGGAGAGGTTTTTGACGACCCATTGCGACGTGGATTTGAAAGGGAATAATTTCGAGTTGATTCCGTTTGGGAGTGGGCGAAGAGGGTGCCCCGCAGTTGCGTTTGGGCTTCAGATGGTGCATTTCGCCTTGGCTGGCCTTTTGCATTCCTTTACCGTCAAAACCCCGACGCCCCAACCAGTTGATATGGCGGAGCATTTCGGTATGGCCAATGAGAAAGTGGTTCCTCTTAATGTTTTGGTCACCCCGCGTTTACCTTCGCATCTTCACGGCCCAATAATGTAGTCGCTTCCAGGCTTGTATTTTGGGTGTTTATGGCGAAGTTATTTGTTTTATGTCTGTCATGTATGTGTTCGTGTTAAACTACAATAGTCGCCAGCTATGTTTTTATCAAAAGTCTTTGTAATATTATTTAATCAAATCTTCGTCCTTCTTTATGCTTTCTTCACTATATTTGGCGCTCATCGCAAGAGGCTACCGCCCCAGCCAGGTGGTGCTTGCCCGGTGATAGACCACCTCCCTCTGCAAACTGACCAGTGTGATCTCATAATCCTAGCTAGCGTTTTGCCTATTCATATTTTCCACTTTAACTGTTGCCTCTAGCATTAAAGAGTATCCAATGCAGATATGATGTTGGAATGGAACCAAACAAGTACTAATCTGACCAAAATCAAATCCTTTAAAGTGGTGGTACTTTTTTAGCTATGTCATCTTATAAAAAATGCAACTTTAGTTTACATTTTTGGGCCGATTTTATGGTTTATTAGATCTAAGGCTACGTTCTCTTTAATCAACCGAAAACAATTTATTGTTCAGCCACATACACCGCTCATATATGCATGTTTAGTCGTAATTTAATTCGCTCGAGGCAACTTGGTCATCTTGACTTGCTCAGACATATTTGTCTGAACCGACCCATGTACTATTCATCTCATCAGAACATCTAGAGCATGCCTCCATTTAAATTTTCATCTAGGCATTTTTAAGACTGAGAGCTTCGACAAAAAATGAAAAATCTAATTACTTTTAAAGTCAAACTCTTAAGATTTTATTGAGAAATTTAGAGACCAAGTTTGGGAATAAAAAACAGGTTAGAAATTAAAAGAAGAAATTGAGGAAAATATAAAAGTAAAATGATGGAAAATTATAAATATGATGAAAGTCAACTCGGAGGAGTAAATCGGTCATTCTGCTCTCCCTACAGCCCCTGAAATTGAGGACAGTGAGAAAAATAAAGGGAAAAAAGAAAAAAAAAGTAAACGAGGGGAAAAGAAAAGAACAGAAAAGAAAATTGGGGGAGAAAGACGGTTCTAGAGAGAGAAAGAAAATTCTGGAGAGAGAGAGAGGTAATCGTAGCTCCACACGAGTTCGAATACAGTCCAGCCTTCCTCACGAAATCTTCCTAAAACGAACATTCTTGATTCTTAAATCGTTTGAAACCCGTAAAAAAAAAAAAAAATTTAAAGTAATGTTCTTGAATCTAAATTTTAGGATTTATTTAAGATTTGTGAGATATAATAAGAGTTAGAATCTGAAATTTGAATAAGTTAATTCAATCGGTAAAGAAAGTTGTAGAAGATTCAGATCTAAATCAGAAGTTTCTACTTTTGTCACATAAGATAGCTATTGTTGTTTCTTACCATCTTTAGACTAAGATAATTATCTCAACCATTAAAAATAATTTGTAGAAAAAATATACCATTAAAAATAATTTGTAGAAAAAATATTTACTTAAATATGGATATAAACTCTCCCAATCTCGTGAAGAAATGGTGTTAGTCCCAGTTATGTAGAAAGAAATATGAAAATGCAAATAAAAGGAAAAAATAATTGGAAATCGCAGAAGGAAGGAGAACCAAACGGCAGCCGAGACACGTGTCTGGCGGCGAAGGAGCCGCGCATCGCCGGAGAAGACAGGGACACGTGTCAATCATCCAATGGCGGAGTAATTCTATGAAATACTGCGCGTCGGGCAGGAATCGAAGGCCGGCGGCCCGCTAGCCGAGTCCGCGACCCGAAGACCCGCGTGAAACCCAGGACACCGACCCGGCTTCTCGTTGCCACGCGTCAGCATAAAAGAATTCGGATTTCCAGCGCGTCTTCCGGTTTCGAACCAAGGACCTCGATCTCGGCTGACCGTGCAGCGGGCGCCACGTGGCAATGCATCAGCGCGCGTCTTCCCTCCCTCCCTCATGCGCGTCCGTACGCGCACGTGGCCGCACGCGTGTGAGCGCGTGCATATGCGTGAGGTGCACTTTTCATCCCGTTGGACGTCTGTTTCCCCGATTGTCCCGCCCCTGGAGTGGGTTGCCATCACTGCTTATCTCACGACAATCTAATACATAAAATATGTAACACATTCAACAAAATTGGGCATGTTAAAAGGCTAAAAGAGAAGTTTTATGATGCAACCGAGATGAAAGACAATGCATAATCTATCACACCAAGAAAAATAGATATGTGATAGAAAAATAAATAAGATTGTAAAGCTAACCATGTAAACAGTAATTGAAGTGATAATAATAGCTAATAGTGTTAAATACAAGCTTAAGGGAGACAAATGGGGTTATGAGTTATATAACAACTCAAGCCGACGGCTAACAGATATTGTTCACTTTGGCTCTATCAGTCTCATAGTTTTAAAACGCATCTACAGGTTTTTACGCTCTTATAAGAAATGTTTTGTTCTCAATTTTCAACTAATATAAGATTTCACAAGCTATAACTTCGAAAGTTAGGGTTCCATTGTGGGACTCGAGAAGGGCTTTAGAGTTGAGTCCACGTAAGCAAAATATATATGTTTGTAAAATTTTGTGTCAATTGGATATTAAATGGACACTTCACGTTGATGTATGTCTCCCCCAACCCTACGCTTAGGCCTTATTGAGCTATCCTATAATACATGAGTGTGTTTTGGTATGGGTGAATATTATAAGACGAGTGTCTTGGACATTTTCTTCATAAATGGGTTTCCACGAACAGTTTCAAGTGATATTCAAGTGATATTGGTTGTCAATATTGTGACCGTTCCATTGAGTCGAAGGTTGCAATATAGGGTTAGACTTCCATAACGTTGTGCCCCTTCCATTGATCAGCTATCATTTTCTTACTAACTTGGGTAGAAACTCTTCAATTTTCATCGAATCACCCACTAACTAGAGTTAAATCTCTATAAAGCTCACAACTTTAAATAAAAATGAAGTTGATATCAAAATTAAACTCATTAATGGGAGAATCAATAGTCTAAGATATGGTAGGGACGATGTGTGGTCTATGATTGTGAAGTGTGTGTAGCAGATAAAAACCTAATTTTAGAAACTCGTGAAACACATCCATATTCACGCCTAACTCATTACAATATGTATTCGACCTCGTGGTTCATTTGTACTTGATAGTAAAGCCACACCAGATACTCTGCTTCTTTGGTCTATATTTAATTGTTACTGTTGTTGCGGAGCAGCTATAAAACCCCCAAACCTGATTCAATTATGATCATCCTTCCACACCAAATCAATTCCAAACACTAAAAGTAATGGAGTTTCCCCTTCCATACCTAAACCCATTGTCCATCATTCTTCTCTTCATTATCTCTTCTTGTTATTTGTCACGAAAGTGGGTGAAGAGGGGAGTTTGTGAGGCAAAGAAGGTCCCTTCGCCGCCGGGTGCTTGGCCCATAATTGGCCACCTCCATCTGCTCAACAATGGGAAGCTCCCCCACCGTGTTCTTGGAGCCATGGCCGACAAATATGGCCCGATCTTTCACCTGCAGATCGGCTCTCGCCCTGCTCTGGTCGTCAGCAATTGGGAAATGGCCAAAGAAAGCATGTGCATTAACGACGGCGCCGCTGCATCTCGCCCTGAACTCTCGGTCTCCAAGAACTTCTCTTACCACTTCGCCATGTTTGGGTTGGCTTCTTACAGCCCTTACTGGCGCGATATGCGTAAAATATCCCACTTGCACCTCCTCTCCAACCGACGTGTCGATCAGGTTTTAACTCCCATATTGTTTGTTTTGAGCTTTCTTTCAATTCCCACCTTTGTAATTGAATTCTTAGGTCTCTTCTCCCACCTGGAATCGACTTGGAGCTCACAATCTACTCTTTGGGAACCTAACGTTCGCATGGCAAACCTTATTGTGTCCAACTCTATTACCATTTGTAATAGCCCAAATCCACCGTATTGTCTGCTTTGCCCAGTTTCGTATCACATTCAAACTCACGCTTTTAAAACACATTTGTTAGGGAGATGTTTCCACACCCTAATGTTTCGTTTTCCTCCCCAACTGATGTGGAATCTCACAATCCACTCTTATTTAGGGCCAGCGTCCTTACTGACACACCTCCTTTGGGGCTCAGCCTCCTCACTGGCACATCGCCCGATGTCTGGCTCTAATACCATTTGTAATCGCCCAAACTGTTAGGAATCACGACTCTCCACAATGATACGATATTGTCCACTTTGAGCATAAGCTCTTATGGCTTTACTTTGGGCTTCCCCAAAAGGTCTTATACCAATGGAAATAGTATTCCCCACTTATAAACTCATGATCCTTCTCTGAATTAATAAAGGTTGGACTCTCTCAATAATCCTCAACAATCCTCCCGTCGAACAAAGTACACTATAAGCCTTTCCTGAGGCTTATGGAGCTCTCGAATAGCCTCTCCTTTATCGAGGGTCGACTTCTTTCTCTAGAGCTCTCGAACAAAGTACACTATTTGTTCGACACTTTAGTCACTTTTGACTACACCTTCGAGGCTCAGAATTTTTTGTTCGATATTTGAGGATTTTATTGACATGGTTAAGTTTAGGGTATGGCTCTGATACCATGTTAGGTATCACGACTCTCCACAATGGTACGATGTTGTCCACTTTGAGCATAAGCTATCATGGCTTTGCTTTGGGCTTCCCAAAAGGTCTCATACCAATGGAGATAGTATTCCCCACACCGCTAGTAGATATTGTCCACTTTTACCCATTACGTATTGCTTTCAGCCTCATGATTTTAAAACGCGTTTGGTAGGGAGAGATTTTCACACCCTTATATCGGCTAGCTCGCAGTTGGTTTGGGCGGTTACATTTGTAATCCTCCCCTTTTTATGTATTTGACAAAAATAAACGTGATCGGGTATGGTAATTGTGTGGTCTACTAAATTCCGTTGTTTATACTGTGAACACAGGTTAAGAGCATGATGCTTAGTGAGATGGCCACATCGGTTACAGAGTTGCACGCAAGATGGGCTTCTGAGAAGAACCAAATGGGACACATTAACGTGGAGATGAAGCGTTGGTTTGGCGATGTGATAGCGAATATGCTTCTTAAGGTCATCATAGGTAAGCGATGCGTAGGTCCAAACGCCAAGGGAGATGAAAAAGAAGCAATAGATTTGCAAATGGCAATTGGGAAGTCTTTTCATTTGATGGGTGAAGGGATGCTGAGAGACTACATTCCTATTCTTGCAAATCTGGGATTTGATAGACATAGTAAGGCAATGGAGAAAATAGCCACACGAATCGACTCCATTCTTCAGGGTTGGCTCCAAGAACACCGCCGGAATAGAGATAAAAACCAGAGTTTGGATACTAAAGATGGAGACTTTATGGATTCTTTGCTTTCGTTATGTCGCACCAACGAGCTTCCACGTCACTTCGACCACGATACAATTGTCAAAGCCACAACACTGGTACTCCTTGCTTGAACTCATTATTTTATTTGAGAATTGTTGGAATAGAGTTTATTAATTGAGTTGGGTTTATAATTAAGGAATAGATCTCTATGTTAACCGTTTTTTTTGGGAAAATAAAAGGTAAAATTATAAGAATTTATGTTTAAAATGAACAATATTACTATTGCGGAGATTCGTAGTTTCTAATAATCACTGCACCTACCACCTATGCAGAACATGATTGCAGGTGGAACTGAAACCAGCACTGTGACTCTAACATGGGCGCTGTCATTACTGGTAAACAACCCGGGAGCGCTGGAGAAGGCTTATGAAGAGCTTGACCAAGTGGTGGGAAGAGACAGGCGAGTGAATGAGAGCGACATAACCAAGTTGGTTTATTTACAAGCCGTAGTGAAAGAGACAATGCGACTGTACCCAGCAGGGCCTCTGTTGGGTCCTCGTGAGTTCTACAAGGACTGCTTTGTGGCTGGCTATTTTGTTCCCAAAGGCACCCAATTGATCCCAAACATTTGGAAGATCCAAACCGACCCACGCGTGTGGCCAGACCCCTTTGAGTTCAAGCCGGAGAGGTTTTTGACGACCCATTGCGATGTGGATTTGAAAGGGAATAATTTCGAGTTGATTCCGTTTGGGAGTGGGCGAAGAGGGTGCCCTGGAATTGCGTTTGGGCTTCAAATGGTGCATTTCGCTTTGGCTGGCTTTCTACATTCCTTTAATGTCAAAACCCCGACGCCCCAATCGATTGATATGGCGGAGGGTTTCGGTATGGCCAATGAGAAACTGGTTCCTCTTAATGTTTTGGTCACCCCGCGTTTACCTTCGCATCTTCACGGCCCAATAATGTAGTCGCTTCCAGGCTTATATTTTGGGTGTTTATGGCGAAGTTATTTGTTTTATGTCTGTCGTGTATGTGTTCGTGTTAAACTACAATAGTCGCCAGCTATGTTTTTATCAAAAGTCTTTGTAATATTATTTAATCAAATCTTCGATGCTTTCTTCACTATATTTGGCGCTCATCCCAAGAGGCTACTGTCCCAGCCAGGTGGTGCTTGGCTGGTGATAGGCCACCATCCGTGTGATCTCACAATCCACCACTCCTTGAGGCTAACGTCTTGCTGTGATTAGTTCCTTTCTCCGATTAATGTGGGACTCCCCAATCTACTCTCTTTGAGTACTGCATCTTTACAGGCTCACGTCCTCCTATCTAGCCTTTTTGATGTCACGTCCTCTAGTGTCCATTTCTAATATGATTTATAATCACCCAGCAAATCACTATGGTTCTCATTTAGAAAAAGAAAAAAAAAGTATTAAAAGTAATAATTAACTAATTAAATTATAGTTGGAAATAATGATTTCCTTCATATTTTCCACTTTAAAGAAATAATTGTTGCCTCTAGTATTTAAAGAGTATCCAGCAGAGTCTTCTTCACGGAATCTTTACATAAACTAGAGGACAACATTCTTGACTCTTAAATCGGCTGAAACCGTCAAGAAAGGAGGAAAATTTAAAGGTAAAGTTCTTAAATCTACATTCTCGGATTTCCTTCATATCTATGAGATAGAGTAAAAATTAGAATCTAAAATTTGAGTATGTTAATCTAGTGAGGACTACACTCACAATCTGTTAGGAAGTTGTGGTCGATACAAATCAGAAACAGAAGTTCTGACATTCAGTTAAAGGAGATAGGTATTGCAGTTTCTTGCAATTTTAGATTATAATTATTTCTACCATTAAAAATAAATTGCACTAAAAATACTTACTTAAAAAGAAGGAAGAAACGGTGTTAGTCAGAATTATATATAGAAAGAAATATGAAAATGCAAAGAAATTGGAAAAAATAATTGGAAATCGCAGAAGGAAGGAGAACCAGACGGCTGCGGAGACACGTGTCAGGGGGCGAATGAGCCGCGTATCGCCGGAGAAAAGTGGGACACGTGTCAATCATCCAATTGCGGAGAAAATTCAATGAAATACTTCGCGTCGGCCAGGAATCGAAGGCCGGCGGCCCGCTAACCGAGTCCGCGACCCGATGACTTGCGTGAATCCCGGACCACCGACCCGGCTTCTTGTTGCCACGCGTCAGCATAAAAGAATTCGGATTTCCAGCGCGTCCTTCCGGTTTCGAACCAACGACCTCGATCTCGGCTGACCGTGCAGCGGGCGCCACGTGGCAATGCATCAGCGCGCGTCTTCCCTCCCTCACTCATGCGCGTCCGTACGAGCACGTGGCCGCGCGCGTGTGAGCGCGTGCATGCACGTGAGGTGCTCTTTTCATCCCGTCGGACGTCTGTTTCCCCGATTTTCCCGCCCCTGGAGTGGGTTGCCATCACTGCTTATGTCACGACAATCTAATACATAAAATATGTAAGACATTCAACAAAATTGACTTCTTATCTGTCGGATTCGTGTCTCATTTGGCTTCGTCATCTTCAAACCAATGCCTATATTTAATATTTACCCATTACTGCCCAATTCCAAATTATCAACATCTTCGTAGCCAAAATGGAATTATCTTGCTTCTCCTCATCGGACGTCTTTGCTGGAATCCTCGCCCTCATCATCTTTCTTTATTCTCTCTCCAAGATATATGGAGGAACATTCGGTGCTCATCGGATGCGACTGCCACCTGAAGCCGGCGGAGCCTTGCCGCTGATCGGCCACCTCCATCGTCTAGCTGGAAATGAACCAGCACACATATCATTTGCCAAAATGGCCGATGCCTACGGCCCAATTTTCACCGTTAGATTGGGTGTGTACACAAACTTGATCGTCAGCAATTGGGAAATAGCGAGAGAGTGTTTTAGTACAAAGGATAGAATCTTCGCCTCTCGTCCAAAGCTTGTGGCCTCAAAGCTGTTGGGGTATGACTATGCCATGATGGGGTTGAGCCCTTATGGTCCGCACTGGCGCCATGTCCGCAAACTAGCCACGCTCGAGCTCTTAACGAACCAACGCCTGGAGCAGCTCCAACACATTCGAGTATTCGAGGTTCGGAGTTCGATTAAGAAACTATATGAGGTGTGTGTGAAGGGTAGAAATAATGGATCAAATGAGGGAGTGTTGGTGGAGATGAAGACGTGGTTTGGTGATATAACTCTCAACACAATATTCAGGATAGTGGTTGGCAAGCGATTCTCCACGGCGGTGGAAGGAAGTGGCAATGAAGAATATCGGACGGCGTTGAGGGATTTCTTTGAATGGTTTGGAGTATTTGTTCCCTCGGATTCGTTTCCATTTCTAAAATGGTTGGACTTGGGAGGACATGAGAAGGCCATGAAGAACACGGCCAAGGTGCTTGACGAGGTGTTTGACAAATGGCTTCAAGAGCATCGACAAAAGAAGAAGAATCTCGGTGAAGGGAAGATGGAGGACCCTCCTGACTTCATGGATGTGATGCTTTCTAATGTTAAAGATGATGGACAACTCTCTAACTATGATGCTCATACTGTCACCAAGGCTACATGTTTGGTACGCATAATTAGCTTTATATTTCATACATACTTATATGTTTTTTACGTCTCTAAACTACTCGATGCTTGTGTAGGCTCTTATATTGGCCGGGTCCGACACTACAACAATAACGATGGTATGGGCTCTTTCTTTACTTCTTAATCATCCCGAAGTCATTGAGAGAGCTCAACTTGAATTAGACGAACAGGTTGGGAGACAAAGGCAAGTGAGAGAGTTTGATGTAAAAAATTTGTTGTATCTTCAAGCTATTGTGAAGGAAACATTGCGTTTATATCCTGCAGCACCGATCCTAATCCCTCATGAATCCATAGAAGATTGTACGGTTGCTGGTTACCATATCCCAGCAGGAACACGTCTTATTGTGAATGTTCAAAAGCTTCAAAGAGACCCACAAATATGGAAAGATCCGTGTGAATTTCGACCGGAGAGATTTCTAACTGATAATAAAGATTTTGATGTTAGAGGACAGAGTCCCCAGTTAATACCATTTGGAAGTGGTAGAAGAATGTGTCCTGGAATCTCGTTCGCCCTCCAAGTTTTGCATCTAACGCTTGCAAATTTGCTTCATGGGTTCGAAATAAGAAGGCCATCTAAACAGCTACTCGACATGGAGGAGAGTGCTGGAATGACGAGCATTAGAAAGAATCTACTTGAGACTGTAATAACTCCTCGCCTTCCCGCTCAAGTTTATGAATGACTTGGCTTGGTCTTGTATTGGCCAGATTTGACCGTTCATCTTGAAGAAGGAACATTCATCTATATTTCTATGTCATCTGTTTGAATCTAATAAATCTAGTAATATTTTATAAACAAAAAAAAAAATAATATAATATAATATTTCATCCATATAATATTTAAAAAAAAATTAAATTTCAATATTTTAACATAGTCTTTTTAGTACACTTACCCAAACAAAACAAATAGAAGCATAGAATGAAAGAGACATAAATTTTAGCTAGAAGAGAGAATGGTGTCCCACTCCCTTTAATTATTAGGGAGAAATTTCTTTTTCCTCTTTTTTTTCGTCCTCTATCTCGACTAGACAAATTTCACTCATTGAATAGACATCTGAATAAAGTTTTTTTTATAAGGTCCAAATTATTAGAGGCGATTGAAGATAAGGTATAGGAATAAAGAAAATCTCGACTCTATCTTAATTTTTGGTTTGGACTCCACACATTTTTGGATGGGACCAAACCCACAAATTTTGAAACGATTGAAAGCCAATAAAATTAATGAATTCTTACCATGTTTCCCATCACTTCAAGACAAAAGAAGAATTTAAATTTAATGGATAAACACATAGTTTCATTTTAAAAAGTAAGAAGAGGAATGACCTATCTTCCACACATTCACTTAACCCAATAGATCTTATATAAATCCTCCCTATTGCTACCTTCCTAAAATGTAAAGCTCACCAAATGGAACTTACTCACGTTCTACCGGCAATCTTCGCCCTTCTCCTATTTCTCTATGCGCTCTTTGCTATTACATCTCGGAGATCCAGCGCTCATCGCACCAACAAGAGACTTCCACCGGAAGCCGGCGGTCGTTTGCCAGTGATCGGCCACCTCCATAAACTAAGTGCAACAGAGCCAACTCACATAACCTTGGCCAAAATGGCCGACGCCTACGGACCTATCTTTACCTTAAGATTGGGCATGAACACAGCCCTTGTCGTGAGCAGTTGGGAAATAGCGCGAGAGTGCTTCACCACAAACGACTCAATCTTCGCATCCCGCTCAAAAGCTGTAGCCTCAGAGCTGCTTGGCTACAACTACACAGTGCTGTCCCTTAGCCCCTACGGTCCATACTGGCGCCATGTGCGTAAAATAGCCACGCTTGAACTCCTCACCAATCACCGCCTCCACCAGCTTCAGCACATTAGAATATCCGAGGTTCGAAGTTCGATCAAGAAACTGTATGAATTAAATAAGGGATCAGGTGGGAAAGTGAGGGTTGAGATGAGGACGTGGTTTGGGGATGCTACTCTTAATACAATATTTAGGATGGTGATGGGAAAGCGATTCAGCACTGTTTTCGAAGGCAGTGGTGGGGAGCAGTACCGACAAGCGTTGAGGGATCTTCTTGAACTGCTTGGGGCATTTGTTCCTTCAGATTCGTTTCCGTTTCTAAGTTGGTTGGATTTGGGAGGGTATAAGAAGGCCATGAACAAGACCGCCAAGGTGCTTGACCAAATGCTTAGTAAATGGATCAAAGAGCATCGAGAGAAGACCAAGACTTCGGGTGAACGTGGAGAAACAGAGGAGCAAGACTTCATGGATCTCATGCTTTCTGCTGTCCACGACGACGGAGGGTTATGTGGTTTCGATGCGGATACAGTCACCAAAGCTACTTGTTTGGTAAGCATATGTATTCAAAACTCATTCCTGACGTGAACGAATTCTTACCGAATAACAAATTAAATTATGATATTGTGTAGACGATGATATTGGGTGGATCTGACACTACAACGGTTACCATGACATGGGCTCTTTCTCTACTCCTCAACAACGAACAAGCACTCAAGAAGGCACAACTTGAATTAGATGAAAAAGTTGGAAGATCGAGACATGTGAAAGAGTCTGATGTCAAAAATCTACCATATCTTCAAGCTATTGTGAAGGAGACATTGCGTTTGTATCCTGCAGTGCCATTATTAGTCCCTCATGAATCTATGGTAGATTGTATGGTTTCAGGTTATCATATCCCTGCAAAGACACGCCTTATAGTGAATGTTCAAAAACTGCAAAAAGACCCACTTGTATGGGAGGATCCTAGTGAATTTCGTCCAGAAAGATTTTTGACAAGCGACACAAAGTTTGACATGAGAGGTCAAAATCAACAACTAATGCCATTTGGAAGTGGTCGAAGGATGTGTCCAGGAATCTCATTTGCCCTTCAGCTTATGCATCTTACTCTTGCAAGCCTACTTCATGAATTTGAAATTGGTAGACCATCCCAAGAATTACTAAATATGGATGAGGGTTTTGGAATAACTGTTCTTAAGAAAACTCCACTTGAAGTAGTTTTAAGTCCTCGTCTACCCATCCAAGTTTATGAATAACTTTGAAACCAAGTCGAGGAAAATAAATGAAATTATTTGTAAAAGTATTGTATAATGTAATTATTGATGTGACAGGTACGATGAAAAAAAAAAAAAGCTTATTAAGTTTAATAAGATCAAAATTTAGTATAATTATAATATAATTTTTTTTTTCTTCCT
This sequence comes from Cucurbita moschata, assembly GCF_002738365.1. NCBI lineage: Eukaryota > Viridiplantae > Streptophyta > Magnoliopsida > Cucurbitales > Cucurbitaceae > Cucurbita > Cucurbita moschata. Next base: position 6,184,661 of record NW_019268521.1, read on the forward strand.
TAAGCAAATATTTCCCATCTATACGCAGACTGTAATGTTCATAGAAAGTATGAGTAAACCGTAGGACCATTGTTATCAACACGCAAACTTGCAAGTGCCCGAGCTTGTTCTTCTTTGCACACAGTAAAAAAACAATTGAAGTCAAAGTCAACCTTGCCTCAAGCCGATGAATCTATACCATTGTTAATTGTTAGGCCCTACATTATTGCACAGATATTAACTAGTTGTATTATTTACTTTGGTTATTACCTCTTATTTAATTTATAATTAATTTAACCATTTTAATTAATAGTTTATTTATTTTGGTTATTAATCTTCATTTAAGAGGATTCATATGAGCATTATGATACATAGCATTATAATACATGAATTACGTTTAAGATGGTTGAGGGTATAGAAATTTAATTGAGTTTGTGTGTCATATTATATTTGGTGACATTTCGAAAAATTTTTGTTAGGAGACTCTGTATTGTGAGAGTGAGATATTCACCCGTAAACACTTAGATTATTAAGATTGGTTACTACATGTGGATATAAGAGAATTTCTTCTTTTCGAACTACGTAAATCTTTGTCTTTTTTAATTTTCGTTCGTAGGTGTGTGAATATATTCAATCTTGCTTCCGCTAGTAGTACAACAATATCTAAAGGGACATGCTTCATAGTTAATATTAAAAAGCTAAAAAAAACAAAAAAAAAAAAACCCACTTATTTGAAAGGGACCTTGCGAATTTGTTCGAGAAAAACTTCTAATCAGCCAAAAGAAATTTGTTGCTAGAGGACAAAGTCTACAATTGACATAATTTTGAAATGGTTGAAAGATGTGCCCTCCAATCTCGTTTGCGATGCTTCTCACACTTGCAAACTTTCTACATCCGTTAAATTGAGAGTTCGCTTCTAACGGTAAAAATTTACTACCAGCAAATATTGTCATTTTTGGGCCTTCCCTAAATTTGTTACATGAGTTTGAAATCGTGAGACCCACTTGTAACAACCTAACCCCACCGCCAACAGATATTGTCCTCTTTGAGCTTTTACTTCTGGACTTTCCTTGAAAGTTTTAAAACATATCTACTAGAGAGAAGTTTCCACATACCACTGCTCGACATGGAAGAGAGTATGAAATTGACAAATCATAGAAAAGCTCCACTCGAAGTTGTTTTAACTTCATGTCTACCTACCCATGTTTCCATGCTTATAAGTAATTTCGCTATCATGTTCTGTAACAATAGTAAATCGGATTTGTTACTATTCATGCTTACTAAAAGCGTACGAACTATCCTATGAACTGAAATTCATGACTAGGTATCCATATTTAGGTCGCTATACTACATCTCTATTTCATATGTTTGTGATGTTAGTAGTTATATGGGGATGATTAGGGGTCGCCAACCCTTAATTGTGAATATGACTCGATTGTTAGAGGTCAAGATAACTATAGAATTTATATTTTATGACTTATGATTGTACCCTGTGGGTATTGCTGGGAAGTTTGCCTGTAGAGGCCCATTGATGTACCTTAGAATTGGTTGTCATTGAGACTTATGATTACTATTCATGCTTGTGACATTAGCGGTTATATGGAGACAGTTAGGGGTTCACAAACTAGCTCCTAATCATAAACCTAACTCGATTGTCAGATGTCCAAATAACTATAGAATTGATGTATGATCTTTGTGGGGATTATTTGAAAGTTTGTCAGCTGCAGGGCTCCATAGTTGTACCTTAGAGTTGGTTGAGCCTTAGCATGCATGAACCATACTGATACTGAGATTGCGCCTCGAGGGCCTAGAGCTATGATGATGAAAGAGGCTAGCATAAATGACTAATCAAGAGATCTAGAGAACTTAAGAATATTTCGAGGAATGAAGGTCCAAATAGGATCAAGAACCAAGAAAAATAGAATAAGTAACTCTAGGATGTAGCCTACGAAGGGCCTATACTTGGGAGCAAACCCTAGAATGAGAATAAGATATTAACGAATGAATTAAGATCAATATTTCCGTGTCATTTGTTTCAATTTAATAAATCTAATAATATTTCATAAAAAAATATATATAATAATATAATATTTTACCAATCTAACCTCTAAAAAAAATTTAAATTTCAATATTACAACATAGTTTTCAACCTACTTACTCAAACAAAATAAATAGATGCATAAAAATGAGGGAGACGGAGTTTTCGTGTTCAACTCTTTCATGAATAGAGAAAAATTTCTTTCTAATCATTTCGGAGTTTTCGTGTTCAACTCTTTCATGAATAGAGAAAAATTTCTTTCTAATCATTTCGGAGTTTTCGTGTTCAACTCTTTCATGAATAGAGAAAAATTTCTTTCTAATCATTTCTTCAAATCTGTACTTTGACTGAGACTGAGATGAATTTCACTAATTGAAGTTCCTAAATGTATTAGGATGAGTACAAACGGTTGGAGATAAGGTTTGGAATAAAATCTTCTCGACCTTATCTTAATTTTTAGTTTGGACTCCACACATTTTGGGTGCCAACCAAAGCCACAAATTTTGAAATATCCAAACGTTGTAGGTTAAAAACACATTTTTTTTAAAAAGAAAAATTAACTTCATAAATACATCTTCAAATTACTTTTCTCAACTCTTTTTAAAAAAATATATATATAATTTCCAAAGTTCTGTGTTCGTATTAATGTAATCAAACTTATTTTTTCTTTTTATTTTACAATTGAAGGCCAATAAAATTAATGAATTATTACCGTGTTTCCCATCACTTCAAGACAAAAAGAATTTAAAATTAATGAATAAACACACAGTTTCATCTAAAAAAGTAAGAAGAGAAAGGGCCATCTTCCACATAATCACTTAACCCAATAAATCTTATATAAATCCTTCCCATTGCTACCTTCCTAAGCTCTAAAACTCACCAAATGGAACATACTCACAGCTCAGCTGCAACCTTCGCCCTTCTCCTTTTTCTCTATGCTCTCTTTCGTATTGCATCTCGGAGACCCGGCGCTCATTCTAGAAACAACACACTTCCACCTGAAGCCGGTGGTGCTTTGCCACTGATCGGCCACCTCCATAAACTCAGTGCAACGCAGCCACCTCACATAACCTTGGCCAAAATGGCCGACGCCTACGGACCTATCTTTACCTTAAGATTGGGCATGAACAAAGCCCTTATCGTGAGCAGTTGGGAAATAGCGCGAGAATGCTTCACCACAAACGACTCAATCTTCGCCTCCCGCCCAAAGGGTTTAGCCTCAGAGCTGCTCGGCTACAACTACACAGTGTTGTCGATTAGCCCCTACGGTCCATACTGGCGCCGTGTCCGCAAAATAGCCACGCTTGAACTCCTCACCAATCACCGCCTCCACCAGCTTCAGCACATTAGAATATCCGAGGTTCAAAGTTCGATCAAGAAACTGTATGAATTAAATAAGGGATCAGGTGGGAGAGTGAGGGTTGAGATGAGGGCGTGGTTTGGGGATGTAAGTCTGAATACAATATTTAGGATGGTGGTGGGCAAGCGATTCAGCACTGTTTTCGAAGGCAGTGGTGCGGAGCAGTACCGAGAGGCGTTCAGGGATCTTTCTGAACTGTTTGGAGCATTTGTTCCTTCAGATTCGTTTCCGTTTCTAAGTTGGTTGGATTTGGGAGGGTATAAGAAGGCCATGAACAAGACCGCCAAGGTGGTTGACCAGATGGTTACTAAATGGATCAAAGAGCATCGAGAGAAGAAGAAGAGTTCGGGTGAAGGTGGAGTGGAGACAAAGGAACAAGACTTCATGGATGTCATGCTTTCAACCGTCGACGACCAAGAGTTCTGTGGTTTTGATGCGGACACAGTCACCAAAGCTACTTGTTTGGTAAGCAATTGTATTCAAAACTCACTCCTTACATGAACGAATTCTTACCAAATAACAAATTAAATTATGATACTGTGTAGATGATGATATTGGGTGCATCCGACACTACAACCGTTACTATGACATGGGCTCTTTCTCTACTCCTCAACAACCAACAAGCACTCAACAAGGCCCAACTTGAATTAGATGAAAAAGTTGGAAGATCAAGGCAAGTAAAAGAGTCCGATGTCAAAAATCTACCATATCTTCAAGCCATTGTGAAGGAGACGATGCGTTTGTATCCTGCAGCGCCGTTATTAATCCCTCATGAATCTGCAGAAGATTGTACAGTTTCAGGCTATCATATCCCTGCAAAGACACGCCTCATAGTGAATGTTCAAAAACTACAAAAAGACCCACGTGTTTGGGAGGCTCCTTGTGAATTCCGTCCAGAAAGATTCTTAACAAGCGACACAGAGTTTGACATGAGAGGGCAAAATCAACAACTAATGCCTTTTGGGTGTGGTCGAAGGATTTGTCCTGGAATCTCATTTGCTCTTCAACTTATGCATCTTACTCTTGCAAACCTACTTCATGAATTTGAAATTGGTAGGCCATCCGAAGAGTTACTCAATATGGATGAGAGTTTTGGAATAACTATTCTTAAAAAAACTCCACTTGAAGTTGTTTTAAGTCCACGCTTACCGAATCAAGTTTACGAATAATTTTGAAATGAAGTCGAAAAAAATAAATGAAATTATTTGTAAAAGTATTCATGATGTGATTATTGATGTGACAGGTATGAAAAATAAGTTGATTAAGTTTAATAAGATGCAAATTTAGTATAATTATAACATAATTTTTTTTTCTTCCTTGTGCTAATATATCGCATCTATACGCAAACGGTCACGTTATAGAAAATAAGTGATCATAGGAAAATTGTTATCAATACGCAAACTTGCCTTGTTCTTCTTTTGCCACGACCCAAACCGAATCGGACTAAAAAGACGAAATCGAAAACAAACAAAAAGAAAATAAAATAAAAGAAAAGCAAAGTAAAAAGATAAAAATACTATTGAATTAAAACAAAAGAGAGAAATTTTGTTGGTTAGTTATTACAAAAGAAATTACAAATATAAAATGAAATACAAAAGACGTTAAAAGACCGAAAAGGGACTGACGCTCCGAAACGACCCCCTCTATGACTGTACAGCTCTCAAATGCTCCTCTACCTCGACCAGTAGCTAGCGAACACCTGAGAAAAATAAAGGAGAATGGAATGAGTATAAAAATGATACTCAGTAACTCACCTACTTGTAGGCTCTATTCGCATCTTAATTTAACAAAACTCCCACGGTTTCCTAATTCGGTTCTAGGACATCGAGTTCTAACCTTAGTCTCTTGGGGCTTGCCCCTTGGGTTTCACCGGTTCATCGTCCTTTCATTAGACACCTAGAGGTTCCTTATGCCAAGCTAATGTGGTCAGTACCTCTCAATGAGATGCTACCTCTATATGGCTATCTAGGACTACATGGTACCTAGCCTAGGGGTGTGCTGAATACCCCTACGCCCACATAGTCCTCTTATGGGGGGCGCGACCCAACCCGTTCCCATGCAGCTAATAGGCTGTACGACGTGGGGACACATTTCCCATGCGAAATGGCTAAGAGCAGTAAGGACTGATCGTGTACCCTTGGTCCTCCCACGAAGCTATAGATACCGTTCTCACACTAGCAATCTATGAACACTCCTGAGGTACCTTGTTGCCATGGTAATCAGCTAAATTCCTAGGGGAAAGTTAAGTCTGGCTAAAGCGACATATCGCTCCTAACGGTAACCCCCTAAGCTTATCCTAGAAATGGGCACTAGAAAATAACGGAGTGTGCATGCAATCGTCTTCTAACATCCTAATATTCATGCAAACTAGGCACGCCGGCTCAACGGGGCGATGGCCTCCATCCAGCACCCAAAACACGAAATTCGCGCTCAATGGGGCGAATTCATCCATCGAGCACCCGAAACATGGAATACACAATTTCAACATAAATTAAACGCATGCATACGTACAATGGAAGCTTAAGGCATACAAGCAACACTCAGATAATTCACCCAACACATCATAACAATCCATCTGATTAATCTCATTCATGGAGAGCTAATTTATGGCAAAATTACTAACATGCATACATACAATCGAAGCGAACCCTACAAGTATTTCTTTCTAAATACCGGGAGGTGACTTACCTGGTTGACGCGTGCCCTTTTTGCCAGCGTTTCTTTGCCCGTGAGGTGTCCAAAAGTACTAATTTCTTTAAATTAGGTCTTATTCACGTAAGAATAGTATTAGAACTGGAACCGGGACAAAAATCGGGAAAACAGAAAACAACCGGGCCAAATTGGCCGTTCCACGCGCTCTCACGCGCGCGGGAAGGTGCTAGTTGCAGGTTGCACGCGCGCCCGCCTCCGCGTAGTCGCTGGTCGGCCGGTCCGGTCGGCTCGGCTCGCGTCGCGGTTCGGGCCGGCTTGCAAGCGACACGTGTCGACGCCTCGCTGAAGCTGCGTTGCTCCAACCGATGGTCGACGTGTGTCCGGCGCCTGTCGCCGCCGTCCGCCGCTCGCCCGCCGACTTTTTTTTTCTTCTTTTCTTCTCTGCCCTCTGAAAACCGAAACACAACCCTCTTTTCCGATTTTCATATCTTTCGATCCGTAGATCGGATCGATATGATTCCTTCGGCAAAGTTTTAGATCGTGTTACGGGCTACGTCCTAGCATTTTTTTTCGTAATTTTTGCTTAACTACCGGACGAGTTAAGAAGGTCGGAATTTCGCTCACCGTTCTCGGACGACTCTCGGATCTCCGCCTTCGGGTTGAGGTCTCGGCCGAACTTCTTCACAGATCATGCGTAGAGTTGTTCCTAATGAATATATCAAGATTTCAGATCTTGATTCAGAAAGGAAAACCATAGATCTGAGAAAACGTTCAAGATCCTTACCTTGCGGATTTTCCGACTTCTTGATGAAAAATGGGACTCCGGCCACCCACATTCTCTTTTCCCTTCCAAGAAAGTCTCTCTGCATCATGATCTTCACCTCCTTGCATCGTGATCTTCACCGGAATAGACTCCGACGGTAGTTTTCGGTGAGTCTTTAGGCGGTTCATCCCTTCTCCTCTCTCTCTAGGTTCTCTCTACCCCTTTCTCTCACTATCTCTCTTTTGCAGGACTCTGGATGTGGTTTCATTTGGACCCTTAGGTGGTCGGAGGGGCAAATTTACCTATTTGTCCCACTCTCCTTCATTTGGACCCTTAGGTGGTCGGAGGGGCAAATTTACCTATTTGTCCCACTCTCGAATTTTTCTCTCTCTTCTTTTTTTTTTTTTTTTTTTTTA
>NW_019268521.1:6192253-6204831 GCF_002738365.1 Cucurbita moschata
TTTTTTTTTTTTTTTTTTTTGTCTCTTTCTTTCTTCGGGTATTACATCTTTGGATAGGAGCTCATAAACTTTCTACACATTAAAAACAAATGAAGTCAGAATCTATATCATTGTTAGTCCCTCGTGAGTAGAAGATTGCACAGATTTTGGCTGCCACACATTTAAAGGAAGAGTGACATCCCTCGTAGTTAATGTTCAAAAGCTCCAAAAAAGACTCACTTTTTTGAAAGGGACCATGTGACTACAGTATACACAATTTTGAAATGGTCCAAAGATGTGACCTTCAAATAATGCATTTCCGTCTTGCAAACTTTCTACATGGGTTTGAAATCAAGAGGCCACTTGTAACCGCACAAATCGAACCACTAACAAATATTGTCTTCTTTAGGATTTTCTTAAACTTGCTACATGAGTTTGAAATCGAGAGGTCACTTGTAACAGTCCAAACTCATCGCTAGTAAATATTGTTCTTTTTTACTTTCTCCCAAGTTTTAAAACGTGTATGTCAGAGAGAAGTTTCCAAACAATTGAAAGAGTCTAATGTTAAAAATCCGATGTATCTCTAAAAAGATATTTTATGGCTATCTCATCTTTGCAAAGATACGTCTAATGGTGAATACTCAAAAGATGTATGCATTAGAACTTGTCAAAGGATGTGTCATCTCAGCACACTGTTTTCTTTGGACTTTCGTACCATTTATAACAACCCAAGTCCATTTTGTCCTCTTAATCCATATTGAGCTTTCCATCAAAGTTTTTTAAACTTCTGTGAGATCACACGTCCGTTGGAGAGGAGAACTAAACATTTCTTATAAAGATATAGAAACCTCTCCCTAACAGACACGTTTTAAAATCGTGAGACTAACAACGATATATAACGAGCTAAAATGGAAAATGTCTATTAGCAGTGGGCTTAGACGTTACAAATAGTATCAGAGCCGGACATTGAGCGGCTAGCGAGGACACTAGCCCCCAAGGGGTAGATTGTGAGACCTCATGTCGATTGGAAAGAAGAACAAAACATTTTATATAAAGACGTAAAAATCTCTCCTAGGCGCATTTTAAAACCGTGATCGGGCGAAAGCAGATAAAGAGTTTTGTTCCAAAAAGAGAATTTTATTAATATATATATATATATAAGTGTCATTTAACTTCTCCATCGTTAGACAAAAAAAAAAAAAAAATTTAAATAACTTTTTATGTGGTTGATATTTAAGAACAGAATAAAAAAAAAATAGTATTGAATGGTTGTACTAGGCGATGGGTAGGATGTTTGAATGTTTGAAACCTTAAAATATTATAAAATCAATTTGTATGTTTGAAACCTTAAAATATTATAAAATCAATTTGTATGTTTGAAACCTTAAAATATTATAAAATCAATTTGTATGTTTGAAACCTTAAAATATTATAAAATCAATTTGTATGTTTGAAACCTTAAAATATTATAGGAAACAAACTAAGAAATCTATACAAAAATGAATTCTCAGCCGTGGATTTCCAAATCTTATCCCCAAGCTTCTCCATCGTGATCATAGTTCTGCATTCATACAATAATTCACCGCTTTTAGTTTAGCTCATATACGGACATCCACAATCAATAATATCCCGCCAATACTACATTCCTACATTTAATTTGTTTTTGGAGTCCGGAGAGGCATCGCCTCATATACTCACTCCTCAACTCTCCAAATCCTGACCACCACAAATGGAACACCTTTACGCCCTCGCCGGAATAATCTTCCCCTTTCTTTTCTTTCTCTATGTTCTCTTCACTTCGTCCCGGAGATCTGTCGCTCATCGGAAGAGGATCCCACCGGAGGCCGGTGGCGCTTGGCCGCTCATTGGCCACCTCCATCTGCTCCATGCAGGAGACCCAACTCACATAGTGTTGGCCAAAATGGCAGATGCCTATGGGCCCATGTTTACGTTAAGGTTCGGTATGAAAAAGGCCTTGGTTGTGAGCAGTTGGGAAATAGCAAAGGAGTTTCTTACCACAAACGACAGAATCTTCGCCTCTCGTCCAAAGCTTGTGGCCTCAAAGCTTCTTGCCTATGATTATGCGATGATGGGGTTCAGCCCATACACTCCACACTGGCGCCAAGTGCGCAAAATAGCCACGCTCGAGCTCCTCACTAACCACCGCCTCGAGCAGCTCCAACACATCAGAGCATTCGAGGTACAGCGCTGGATGAAGGAGCTACACAAAATGAGTATTAAAAGCAATGAAAGAGGTGAGAAAGTGGCGGTGGAAATGAAGAAGTGGTTGGCAGACATAACCCTGAATACCATATTCAAGATGGTGATTGGAAAGCGATTCTCCGCCATCCAGCATGGTACTGAAAACTTCCCCAAGGCGTTGATCGATTTCTTTGGATTGTTCCATATATTCGTTCCTTCGGATTCGTTTCCGTTTCTGAGCTGGTTGGACTTGGGAGGACATGAGAAGACAATGAAGAAGACAGCCAAAATAATAGATGAGGCGTTTCATAAATTCCTCCAACAACATCGGGAGAGAAGAAACGACGGCGAAGCGGAGACGGCGGAGAAGGACTTCATGGATGTGATGATTGCTAGAGTTGAAGAAGATGGACAACATTTCAGCTACGATGCTGATACGATCATTAAAGCTACATGCTTGGTAAGTTCTGTCTTTTCATGTTCTTCTCAAATTTGGTATGGATCAATAACCTTTTGTTCAAATTGGTGTAGAATATGATAGTTGGCGGATTTGACACAACCGCGGTTACCATGACATGGGCTCTTTGTTTACTCCTCAATAACGAAGAAACGCTCAAGAAGGTCCAACTTGAATTAGACGAAAAAGTTGGAAGATCAAGACAAGTAAAAGAGTCTGATGTAAAAAATCTACCGTATCTCCAAGCTATTGTTAAGGAAACTCTACGGTTGTATCCTGCTGTACCGTTAATGGCCCCTCATGAATCAGTCGAGGATTGCACAGTCGCTGGCTACCACATCTGCAAAGGGACACGTCTCATAGTTAATGTTCAAAAGCTCCAAAAAGACCCACGTGTTTGGGAAGAACCTAGTGAATTTCGTCCAGAAAGATTTCTAACCGGCCAAAAGAACTTTGATGTTAGAGGATTAAGTCCACAATTCATACCATTTGGAAATGGCCGAAGGAGGTGCCCTGCAATCTCCTTTGCCCTTCAAGTAATGCATATCACACTTGCAAACTTTTTACATGGGTTTGAAATTGAGAGGCTATCAGAAGAACTCCTCGACATGGAAGAGGGTATGGGATTGACCAGTCTCAGAAAAGCTCCACTTGAAGTTGTCTTAACTCCACGCTTACCTGCCCATATTTATGAGTAATCTCGCAATCGTATTCTGTAACGATATTAAATCGGACTTGTTAATCTTTTAATGCTTTATCATATTTCTTTGCCACCGTCCATCTCTAGACCAATAATCAAAATTCCCACTTCCCAAACAATCCATTAATGGAATCATCTTTTAATCCCAACTACTAGAATTAGAGACAGACTAATGTTGAATGAATGTTGGGTTGGTTCATACAGAGATAGATTGTTTGGCTCATTTAAGCTCTTCTTGAACATTACCTAACACTCTTCTTAGTCGAATGGTTTGATACATTGCAGCAACATATTCTGCTTCTGAAGTTGACACCGTCACTGTGCTTACTTCTTTAACATCCCAAGTAATGAAAACATTGGTTGAAATACTCCATCTATCATCTATTGATCATACCCAATCGTTATTCGTGAACCCATATAATGTGAAATTAGAAGATTTAGAATATCAAATTCCATATTCCATAGTTTAGCAACATAACGCAAGACTCATTTTGTTTGCTCCATAATTAACCTTGGAAGGTTGTTGCATAAACATGGAAATAACACCAATAGGAAATGCAAGGTTAGGTCGTCCATGCGTTAAATAAATCAATTCGCCAACCAAGCTTCTGAACCCATATAACCTTCTCATTTTTCATTAATATTTATGGGTGTGGCTGAAAGCTCACAATTGAGCATACTGAATTTACTCTTAATATCTTTAGCTATTTCCTTTATGAAATAAAAATCTCATCTTCAACTTGATATACTTACTCATCCTTAAAACTTAAATTTATCCAAAAGAGAGTTCGAAGAGATATTATGAATGATATCATCTACATAAAGGCATAAATGATGAAAATCACTCTTACCTTCCTTTTTTGTACAAATTTTACTTATTCTCACGTATTATGTATCCTTATTCTTGAAAATACCCATGAATCTTGGTGCATAATATATCCGAACATTAACTCAACTAAATAATGTTTATGTATTATTAATTATTAATATCATAGAAAAAGACAGAATAGAAAGATCAGTATCAATAATGATCCGTAATCTAAAGTTTTCAAACCAACTCTCATTAATATAATGACAATAGAAGAAGAAAAAAAGATTGTTGGGCTATTAACAACCATAAAAGTTTCCCATAAAATCAATTAAAAACAAATAATTGTTAAGATTATTGTTGATGTATGAATGCAATTTGATGAGAAGGACCACACTACTTTTGATGGTCCATGTCGATTCAGCCTCTGCTCTAATGTGAATAAATCTGATATAAACCCTTCCAAACTGCAAACCTCACGCCCACCACAAATGGAACTTACTCACAACATACCTGCAACCTTCGCCCTTCTCCTCTTTCTCTATGCTCTCTTTCGTATATCTTCTCGGAGATCCGCCGCTCATCGCACCAACAACACACTTCCACCGGAAGCCGGCGGTCGTTTGCCAGTGATCGGCCACCTCCATAAACTAAGTGCAACAGAGCCAACTCACATAACCTTGGCCAAAATGGCCGACGCCTACGGACCTATCTTTACCTTAAGATTGGGCATGAACACAGCCCTTGTCGTGAGCAGTTGGGAAATAGCGCGAGAGTGCTTCACCACAAACGACACAATCTTCGCCTCCCGCTCAAAAGGTTTAGCCTCAGAGCTGCTCGGCTACAACTACACACTGCTGTCCGTTAGCCCGTACGGTCCATACTGGCGCCATGTCCGAAAAATAGCCACGCATGAACTCCTCGCAAATCAGCGCCTGGAGCAGCTCCAGCACATCAGAATGTCCGAGGTTCGAAGTTCGATCAAGAAACTGTATGAATTAAATAAGGGATCAGGTGGGAAAGTGAGGGTTGAGATGAGGAGGTGGTTTGGGGATGTAAGTTTGAATACAATACTTAGGATGGTGGTGGGAAAGCGACTGAGCTCTGTTTTCGAAGGCAGTGGCGCGGAGCAGTACAAAGAGGCGTTGAGGGATGTTTTTGAACTGTTTGGAGCATTTGTTCCTTCAGATTCGTTTCCGTGTCTAAGTTGGTTGGATTTGGGAGGGTATAAGAAGGCCATGAACAAGACCGCCAAGGTGCTTGACCAAATGCTTACTAAATGGATCGAAGAACATCGAGAGAAGAACAAGAATTGGGGTGAAGGTGGAGTGGAAACAGAGGAGCAAGACTTCATGGATGTCATGCTTTCTCCTGTCAGCGACCACGGAGGGTTAGGTGGTTTTGATGCCGACACAGTCACCAAAGCCACTTGTTTCGTAAGCATATATATGTATTTCAATCTTATTCGGATTTTTAAAAGCCTTTCCTTCCATGATTGAATTTTGAGATGGAATAATATTGTATAGGCTATGGTACTGGGCGCATATGACACTACAATGATTACCATGACATGGGCTCTTTCTCTACTCCTCAACAACCAACAAGCACTAAAAAAAGCACAACTTGAATTAGATGGAAAAGTTGGAAGATCACGACAAGTGAAAGAACCCGATGTCAAAAATCTACCATATCTCCAAGCCATTGTGAAAGAGACATTGCGTTTGTATCCTGCAGTGCCGTTATTAATCCCTCATGAATCTGTAGAAGATTGTACAGTTTCAGGCTATCATATCCCTGCACGGACACAACTTTTAGTGAATGTTAAAAAACTACAAGAAGACCCACTTGTTTGGGAGGATCCTTGTAAATTTCGTCCAGAAAGATTCTTAACAAGCGCCACAAAGTTTGACATGAGAGGTCAAAATCTGCAACTAATGCCATTTGGGTCTGGTCGAAGGATGTGTCCTGGAATCTCATTTGCGCTTCAACTTATGCATCTTACTCTTGCAAGCCTACTTCATGAATTTGAAATCGATAGGCCATCTGAAGAGTTACTGAATATGGATGAAGGTTTTGGAATAACCGTTCTAAAAAAAACTCCACTTGAAGTTGTTTTACATCCACGCCTACCGAGCCTAGTCTACGAATAGCTTTGAAATGAAGTCAAAGACAATAAATGAAACTACTTGTAAATGTATCTACTTGTAAACACGTATTGTATAGTGTGTGATTATAGTTGTGACATGTATGAAAAATAAGTTCAATAAGATATAAATTTAGTATAATTAGATGAAAATGTTGTAAGATCAAAATAAGTGAAAGAGTCTGATGTAAAAAATGTCATATCTCCAAGCCATTGTGAAAGAGACATTGCGTGTATATCCTGTAGTTATTAATCCCTCCTAAATTTATAGAAGATTGTACAGTTTCAGGCTATCATATCCCTGCAAGGACACGACTTATAGGGAATGTTCAAAAATTGCAAAAAGACCCACTTGTTTGGGAGGATTCTTGTGAATTTCGTTTAGATAGATTCTTAGCAAGCCACACACAGTTTGACATGAGAGGACAAAATCAACAACTAATGTATTTGGAAGTGGTCGAAGAATCAACAACTAATGTATTTGGAAGTGGTCGAAGAATCAACAACTAATGTATTTGGAAGTGGTCGAAGAATGTATCCTGGAATCTCATTTGCCCTTCGATTTATGCATCCTACCCTTGCAAATCTACTTCAGAAATTTGAAATTGGGAGGCCATCAAAAGAATTACTTGACGTGGAAGAGGGTTTTGGATCAAGTGTTCCAAGAAAAACATCACTCGAAGTTGTTTTAAGTCCACCCCTATCAAATCTAGTTTACAAATGATTTTGGTCTTGAAGACAATAAATGAAACTATAAGTAAAAGTGTAGTATCTTAAGACCCGAGCCCGATGAAAAGTTTAAAAATCTAATTTTTCTATTAAGTCGAACTTTTAAGATTTTATTTAGGATCTTAGAGACCAAATTTGTAGATTTGACCGTAGAGAAAAATACTTGAAATAATAGAGGAACTTAGTAAAAATATAAAAGAAAAATGATAGAAAATTAGAATTCTGGTCAAAGTCAACCGTAATTTAATCCTTAAACGCCTGAAATTGTGGTTAGTAACATATGGTTGAAAGAACCGTGTTAATCCGATTTACGTAGAAAGAAATATGAAAATGCAAAGAAAATGGAAAAAGTAATTGTATTATGGAAATCACAGGAAGAAGACGATGACTCGGACACGTGTCAAGCATCCATTGGCAACTCTACCTTTGTAGAAACTTAGCTTGTAAGAAGGTAGAAACCTTAGTTGGCAACACTCCTTGAAGTACTCCGACATATAAGTTTTTCCACATTCACAAAATCTTTCTTGCTATGACGCCCTAATGAAACTTTGATAGCGGTTGCATAAACATGGAAATAACACCAACAAAAAATACAATACCGGGTCGTGTTTGTTAAGTAAACAATCTGCCAACCAAGCTCCTGAACCTTCTAATATCTATCATTTCTACTCCTTCATGTTGTAATTTCTCATTAATATTATGGGTGTGGCAGCAAGCTTACAATTGAACATACTAAATTTACTCATAAATTCATCTCCAATCACTTGATATACTTATAGGCCAAGAAAATAGTGACATCTCAAATTTACTCATCTTAAAACTTAAATTTATCCAAAACACAGTTAGAAGCGCTATTATGAATGATATCATCGACATAGAGGTAGATAACGATGAAAATCACTCTTACCTTCCTTCTTCGTACAAATTTTGGTCATTCTTATGTATTATGTATCCTTGTTCTTGAAAATACTCATGAATCTTGCTTTATAATACGCCCCGAATAACTAAAAATGGTACATTAACTAAACTAACTAACTAAGGTTTATGTATTATTAATTATTAATATAATAGTAAAAGATGGAATAGATTGAAAAAGATTAGAATCATTAAAGTTTTCAAACCAACTCTCATTATTATAATGACAATAGAAAAAGAAAAAAGAAAATGAATTAAAAGTAATAATTTGTGATTAATATATATAACAATAATTGGTAACATTATTGTTGATGTAACAATGCAATAGGATCAAAATGACCACACTACTAGTGAAAGTCACTGTCTATTGAGGCTGCCCAAATAACAATAAATCTGATAGACATCCTACAAACTGGACAACCCACGCCCACCACAAATGGAACTTACTCACATCTTACCCGCAACCTTCGCCCTTCTCCTCTTTCTCTATGCGCTCTTTGCTATTACTTCTCGGAGATCCGCCGCTCACCGCACCAACAACACACTTCCACCTGAACCCCCCGGTCGTTTGCCACTGATCGGCCACCTCCATAAACTCAGTGCCACAGAGCCAACTCACATAACCTTGGCCAAAATGGCCGACGCCTACGGACCTATCTTTACCTTAAGATTGGGAGTGAACACAGCCCTTGTCGTGAGCAGTTGGGAAATAGCGCGAGAGTGCTTCACCACAAACGACACAATTTTCGCATCCCGCCCAAAGGGTTTAGCCCCGGAGCTGCTCGGCTACAACAGCGCAATGATGGCGATTAGCCCATACGGTCCATACTGGCGCCATGTGCGCAAACTAGCCACGCTTGAACTCTTGACGAACCACCGCCTCGAGCAGCTCCAACACATTAGAATATCCGAGGTTCAAAGTTCGATCAAGAAACTGTATGAGTTATGCGCCGACAGCACAAGTAAAGGGTCCGGTGGGAAAGTGAGGGTTGAGATGAGGAAGTGGTTTGGGGATCTAAGTCTGAACACAATATTTAGGATGATGGTCGGAAAGCAATTCAGCACTGATTTGGAAGGCAGTGGTGGGGAGCAGTACCGAGGAGCGTTGAGGGATGTTTTTGAACTGTTTGGGGCATTTGTTCCTTCAGATTCGTTTCCATGTCTAAGTTGGTTGGATTTGGGAGGGTATAAGAAGGCCATGAACAAGACCGCCAAGGTGCTTGACCAAATGCTTACTAAATGGATCAAAGAGCATCGAGAGAAGACCAAGACTTCGGGTGAACGTGGAGAAACAGGGGAGCAAGACTTCATGGATGTCATGCTTTCTGCTGTCCACGACGACGGAGGGTTATGTGGTTATGATGCGGATACAGTCACCAAAGCCACTTGTTTGGTAAGCATATATGTACATTTCAATTTTATTCGGATTCAATTCTTATTTTCTCCTTAGTTAAGATGGAATAATAAAATAAATTACGATATTATGTAGGCTATCGTATTGGGTGCATCCGACACTACAATGATTACTATGACATGGGCTCTTTCTCTACTCCTCAACAACCAACAAGCACTCAACAAGGTAAAACATGAATTAGGTGAAAAAGTTGGAACAAGACAAGTAAAAGAGTCCGATGTCAAAAATCTACCGTATCTCCAAGCCATTATAAAGGAGACATTGCGCTTATATCCTCCCGCGCCATTGCTAATCCCTCATGAATCTGTAGAAGATTGTACAGTTTCAGGTTATCATATCCCTGCAAAGACACGCCTTATAGTGAATGTTCAAAAACTGCAAAAAGATCCACTTGTTTGGGAGGATCCTTGTGAATTTTGTCCAGAAAGATTCTTAACAAGTGATACAAAGTTTGACATGAGAGGACAAAATCAGCAACTAATGCCATTTGGAAGTGGTCGAAGAATGTGTCCTGGAATCTCATTTGCCCTTCAATTTATGCATCTTACCCTTGCAAATCTACTTCAGAATTTTGAAATTGAGAGGCCATCCGAAGAATTACTTGACATGGAAGAGGGTTTTGGATCAACTGTTCCAAGAAAAATTCCACTTGAAGTTGTTTTAAGTCCTAGCCTATCAAATCAAGTTTATGAATGATTTTGAAATCCAGTCAAGTGGACAATTAATGAAACTATAAGTAAAAGTATAGTATAGTGTGGGTATTGTTGTGATATAAATTTAGTTTGATTATAATATAATTACTTTATTTTATGTTTTTGCACTGAAAAATTACAAAAATCAAATCAATTTGTATGTATGCAGGAGACCCAACTTGTACGCAAAGTTAGCCAAAACGGCACACTGTGTTCTTTATTTCCACCTCTCTTTTTGCCATTTTTGTTATGCATGGATCAACTCCACCTTTAAGTGCAAAGTAGTGTCCCTCACTAAAATTTAAACCATGGCATGACAATAAAGCAAACGTGGTGCTTCGGTTTGAAATCGAGAGATCACTCCTCGAAATGGAAGAGATCGAGTATGGAATTGAATAATCATAGAAAAGCTTTACTTGAAGTTGTTTTAATTTCATGCCTACCTACCTATGTTTTCATGTTTATGAGTAATTTCGCTATCATATTTTATAATAGTATGTTAAGAATGAGAAATAGAAATAGAATTGGGATCGAAAGTATGATCTTCATTCAGGTTTACACGTTTAAATAGATACAAACTATCAACTAATACCTAAAAATAGAAAAATATATATCTAATTAAATCTGGTAAATAAATAAAATATACGGTTAATCAAATCTATACTAACAGCTTCCTAAATATCTAAGATATATTCTAACTAATTATCACGGCAAGCTCTAAGGTGTTTAGGCTCTAAGGTATCACGGTTTGATGATTCCAGCTTGTAATTTTTCTCGAACTATATGACAATCTATTTCAATGTGTTTCGTACGTTCATGAAAAACTGGATTGACTGTTATATGTAATGCTGCTTGATTATCACAATATAATAATGCTGGTTCGGACAGTGGAACATTCAAAATTTGTGAAGCTGATTAAAGTTTTTGGTTGTAAATGTTATGCAACTATAGTACATCCTAAGCAAAAATTTGAACCTAGGGCAACTCCTTGTGTTTTCGTAGGATATCCTTGTGGTCATAAAGGTTACAAGTTGTATGACATGCAATCTCACACATTCTTTATCAGCCGTGATGTCAAATTTTGTGAAGCTGATGAAAAAGGAAAATCATCTTCACAAAATTTGACATCACGGCTGATAAAGAATGTGTGAGATTGCATGTCATACAACTTATAACCTTTATGACCACAAGGATATCCTACGAAAACACAAGGAGTTGCCCTAGGTTCAAATTTTTGCTTAGGATGTACTATAGTTGCATAACATTTACAACCAAAAACTTTAAGATGATGAAATGTAGGTGGTCGTTTGTAGAGTGCTTCAAAGGGTGTCTTGTTAGATAATAATGGTGATGGCGTTCTATTTATAAGATAAACAGCCGTTAAAATGCACTCTCCCCAAAAATTAAGTGGAACCTGTGACTGAAAAAGAAGAGACCTAGCTACATTTAGGATATGGCGATGCTTGCGTTCTACGACTCCATTTTGTTGTGGAGTATAGACACAAGTGCGCTGAAATTCAATACCACAAGAAGTAAAGAATGGTTGCAAAGATAGGAACTCAGTCCCATTGTCTGATCGAACTATCTTGATAGTAGTATGAAATTGAGTTTGAACGAATTTAACAAAGTTCATCAACAAATGATGTACTTCTGACTTATGTTGCATTAAAAAAACCCAAGTACATCGAGTAAAATCATCAACAATAGTGAGAAAAAAACGCAAACCAGAATGGGTAGGAATTTTATGTGGTCCCCAAACATCACAATGTATCAGATCAGAAGCAGAATGGGTTGTTATTGAACTTCTTGGGAAAGACAACCTAGTTTGTTTTGCTAACGGGCAGATACTGCAATTATGAGAATAACTCGCATTATTAAGATGCAATTGATCAGCTAGAAATTTAAAACGAGAAAAGGAAGGATGACCTAGGCGTAAATGCTACAAATCAGATGACTGAGATACTTGATGAGCTGAAGACTTGATTGGAGATGAAGAAATATGATAGAGACCTCCAAATTGTTTACCCGAGCCAATCATCTTCCCCGTAGCCAAGTCCTGCATAACACAAGAATCAGGATAGAAGGTGACATAACATTTCAAGTTATTGGTAAGTTTGCTGATCGACATTAGGTTTAAATTGAATGAAGGCACACATAAAACGTTGTTTAATTTAAGGTTAGGGCTAAGGGAAATATTGCCAGTATGTGACACACGTGCTGTCTCTCCATTAGGCAAATTTATTGTAGACATGATGGCAGCCTTTGGTTCAGTCATAACAGAAGATTTTGATACTATATGATCCGTAGCTCCACTATCGAGAATCCATGAATTAGAACTCGCAGAGTTAATAGATAATGTAGATATGGGAAACAAACCTGCAACATTGATGTAATTGTCAGAATTACCAGAAGGGTGATGATTGATTGCAGATAAGGCTTGTGCTATCTGTCGTAATTGCTCAGAAGAAAAATTTGGAATGGAATTAGGTGACTGTTCTTCTGTATTCAACTGTGAAACATCGGCCATATTTGCAGATGA
>NW_019268521.1:6204841-6264713 GCF_002738365.1 Cucurbita moschata
ATGGAGACATCATCAATATGTTAGATCTCACCGTTTTATAAGACTGATTGAGCCCCATGAGCAATTGCATCAACTTGTCTTCTTCGCGTTGATCAATATGTATTTGACGTTGATTACAGGTAAATGGTGTGCGGTACGCTTCCAGTTCATCCCAGAGTGCTTTGAGCTTGGTGAAATATGTTGACAGTGCCATGGTTCCTTGTGACATCGTTGCTATCGAGTTTTGTATTTGAAAAATTGCTGGAGCATTCTTTTGTGAGAATTGATCGTGAAGATCAACCCACACTTGATGAGCTGTCTTGGCGTGAATAATGCCTTTAGCGATATCTGCTTCAACGGAATGAGTTAACCAAGATATTATCATACTGTTGCACTGATTCCAGAGTTCGAATTCGGTTGAATTTGCATCTTGGGACGGTTCCTCAATTGTGCCATCAATGAAGCCAATTTTCTTCTTGGCAATAAGAGCATGCATAACTGATTTCCTCCAGGATTGATAATTTGCTCCATTTAATTTGATTGGAACAAGTGAATATCCTGGCTGATCAGAGTGATGAATATAGTACGGATGTGTTAAATCAACATCCGAAATTTTGAAGCTAGATTTGGCTGATTCCGCCATAAAGGAAATTTTGATATTTAAGAACACCAAGATCGGTGCTCTGATACCATGTTAAGAATGAGAAATAGAAATAGAATTGGGATCGAAAGTATGATCTTCATTCAGGTTTACACGTTTAAATAGGATACAAACTATCAACTAATACCTAAAAATAGAAAAATATATATCTAATTAAATCTGGTAAATAAATAAAATATACGGTTAATCAAATCTATACTAACAGCTTCCTAAATA
Source organism: Cucurbita moschata (assembly GCF_002738365.1). NCBI lineage: Eukaryota > Viridiplantae > Streptophyta > Magnoliopsida > Cucurbitales > Cucurbitaceae > Cucurbita > Cucurbita moschata. Next base: position 6,205,698 of record NW_019268521.1, read on the forward strand.
TATAAGATATATTCTAACTAATTATCACGGCAAAATATCCTCTTAATATAGTAGTAAATCGGATTTGTTAATCTATCATATTTCTTTGTACCAACCACAAATAGAATTATCATTTTCTATCTCCATCAGAACTACAATCAGAATAGGTTCGATGTTTACGAAATTACCGTAAAAATTGGAAGAAGTTATAAGGTATGGAGATTGACAACTACAAATAAGGGAGGTGATGTGGTTGTCCTCTTAAAAAGAATTCTGTCAACACTGGCCTAACTAACATAGACATATATGCATTTTCATATTCAAAGCTTTCGCATATAGCGCTATGTCTATGACCAGAACTATCGAATGGCGAACCACCAATCTTGGTACCCACTCAATGAATCAAAGTGGATCAATATCAACTCTCACGATTAATTCAATTAGAAGAGAAGGAATGCCACACGCCAAGATCTCCCTCCAAACCATGAACATAATTTTCATTCAATACGATCTTCCATAAAATTCTATATCCTTCCATACTCTCAATCATTCAACCGGATAAGGTTGCTTGAAAAAATCAAAGAAATCACTATCCAAACAAGAAATTAAGAACAAACAAACAAACAGTACTCACCGTTCGTGCGTTGAGGACAATGTCAAAGTATTAATTAAACTTAATACTCACCATTTCGTCTGGATACTGCATTTTTTAATTTAAGAAAAGATTAAAGCATTAATTAAAGTTTGAAAGATGAAACATATTTTTGAAGTATGAGTATTAATAAAAAAGAGTTGAAGTTGAAGTTTTTGAAATTTCTAAAAATATGAATACTAATAACAAATAATTTTCATAAAACTAAGATTTTTATTATTCATTTAGGCCCACCAGTGTACCACCACTTCAATCCAATAAATCTCATATAAATCCTTCCCAGACTTACCTTCCAAACTGCAAAAATCACTCCCTCCACAAATGGAACTTACTCACACCTTACCTACAACCTTCGCCCTTCTCCTATTTCTCTATGCTCTATTTCGTATTGCATCTCGGAGATCCTCCGCTGCCCATCGCACCAACAAAAGACTCCCACCTGAAGCCGCCGGTGCTTTGCCACTGATCGGCCACCTCCATAAACTAAGTGCAACACAGCCAACTCACATAACCTTGGCCAAAATGGCCGACGCCTACGGACCTATTTTTACCTTAAGATTGGGTATGAACACAGCCCTTGTCGTGAGCAGTTGGGAAATAGCGCGAGAGTGCTTCACCACAAACGACACAATCTTCGCTTCCCGCTCAAAAGCTGTAGCCTCAGAACTACTCGGCTACAACTACGCAGCCTTGGGAATTAGCCCCTATGGTCCATACTGGCGCCATGCGCGCAAACTAGCCACGCTTGAACTCTTGACGAACCACCGCCTCGAGCAGCTCCAACACATTAGAATATCCGAGGTTCAAAGTTCAATCAAGAAATTGTATGAGTTATGCGCCGACAGCCCAAGTAAAGGGTCCGGTGGGAAAGTGAGGGTTGAGATGGAGGCGTGGTTTGGGAATACTACTCTTAATACAATATCTAGGATGGTGGTCGGAAAGCGATTCAGCACTGATTTTGAAGGCAGCGGTGGGGAGCAGTACCGACAAGCGATGAAGGATCTTTTTGAACTGCTTGGGGCATTTGTTCCTTCAGATTCGTTTCCGTTTCTAAGTTGGTTGGATTTGGGAGGGTATAAGAAGGCCATGAACAAGACCGCCAAGGTGCTTGACCAAATGCTTACTAAATGGATCGAAGAACATCGAGAGAAGAACAAGAATTGGGGTGAAGGTGGAGTGGAAACAGAGGAGCAAGACTTCATGGATCTCATGCTTTCTGCTGTCCACGACGACGGAGGGTTATGTGGTATTGATGGCGATACAGTCACCAAAGCTACTTGTTTGGTAAGCATATGTATTCCAATTTTATTCCCTTATCCTTTTCAAAACCCACTCCTTACATGAACCAACTCTTATTGAATAACATGATATTATGTAGAGTATGATATTAGGTGGATTTGACACCGTGACCGTTACTATGACATGGGCTCTTTCTCTCCTCCTCAACAATCAACAAGCACTCAACAAGGCCCAACTTGAATTAGATGAAAAAATTGGAACATCAAGACAAGTAAAAGAGTCCGATGTCAAAAATCTACCATATCTTCAAGCTATTGTGAAGGAGACGATGCGTTTGTATCCTGCAGCGCCGTTATTAATCCCTCATGAATCTGCAGAAGATTGTACAGTTTCAGGCTATCATATCCCTGCAAAGACACACCTCATAGTGAATGTTCAAAAACTACAAAAAGACCCACGTGTATGGGAGGATCCTTGTGAATTTCGTCCAGAAAGATTCCTAACAAGCCACACAAAGTTTGAAATGAGAGGAAAAAATTATCAACTAATGCCATTTGGAAGTGGTCGAAGAATGTGTCGTGGAATCTCATTTGCCCTTCAACTTATGCATCTTACACTTGCAAATCTACTTCATGAATTTGAAATTGGAAATTGGTAGGCCATCGGAAGAATTACTCGACATGGAAGAGGGTTTTGGGCTAACTGTTGTTAGAAAAACTCCCCTGGAAGTTGTTTTAAGTCCTCGTCTGTAGAGTCAAGTTCAGGATTGTTTTTAAAATTAGGTCGAGGACAATAAATAAAAACGTTGTACACTGTAGTAATTATTGTGGCAATTATTAATATAAATTTAGCGTTAATTAAGGAAAGAAACAGTTTTAGTACTGTAATCTCAATTATTGTTGAAGTAGTGGACAAATTCCACTAAAATATAATCCTTAAAATTAACAATTATCTAAGCCTAATAAAGTAGATATCATCAGGGGTGTACATTCAACGTGACAATCCGGACCAATCCAATCCGAATTACAAGGATTGGGTTGGGTTAGATTAGCATTTTTGGTAGGATTAGGTTCATTTTTCTAAATCCGAACTGAATCGGTTGGGTTTCGGGTTTGTGGGCAAAACCCTCGGATTGACCCGAGATAAATTGAAATATATAATATATATTAAGAACTATTTCTTATAATGAATTTGCCAGAGTGGTATTTTGGCTAGTCTAAAAAGACTCGCGCCCGTCGAATTCAGTTAAAAAAAAAAACTTCGTTTTATATATATAATTTCAAAGGTTAGTTCAATGCATATTATTTTGAATTATTTTACGGATTATAAGTTTAAATGTTTTGACTTTCGTTATTAAGCTAAGACAAGTAATTCTAAATTATAATGTATTTATTTCTTATTTGTTGTAACATTATTATATCATAATTTATAATTTATATATATATAATAATTATTATTTTCTAATTGTCTAGGTCTCTATCTTTAACAGGTCACTCGTTATTAAGCTAAGACAAGTAATTCTAAATTATAATGTATTTATTTCTTATTTGTTATAACATTATTATATCATAATTTATATATATATATATATATATATATTTTTTTTTTTTATACCATATCTTTAAACTAATCATTTTTATTGTTTATTTAATTTCATGATATATATTTTTTTTTTTACTTTAATCAATTTTCAAGAACGGTATTGTTATTTATTGAATTTGTCCTTTTTTTTTCTTCTTTTTTGTGAATAATTATGGATTGTGTTGTGTTTGTTTGTGAATTTTAATATTTTTTATTTAAGATTGCATTGTAATAATTATAAATTGTGGATAAATAAAACTTAAAAAAAATTGACAACCGACCCAACCCGAAAATAGAGGGTTGGATTGGGTTGGGTTGTGAAAAGTTTCGGGTTGAGTTGGATTACCAATCGAACCAACCCGAACTTTTGGGTTGGGTCAGAAAAATCGCTCAACCCAACTCAATCCGGATCATGTACACCCCTAAATATCATTGTTCTTTTTAACGTTTCTCCATATTAGAAGTTTTATAAAAGTAAGGATTATATTAATGTAACGATTAGGTAAGAGTTTGTACATTTGCGAAATCACTCCACAAAGTTTATGGAAAAACACTAAAGAACAAATAAAAGTAAGTAACATAATTCAACTAGATTTCCCTCCCTTTCTAGATCCCAAATTTCCACCTTTTTCGGGCACGGGAGATGGTGGAAAGACGGCTGAACCAACTTGCACATGACGTTAGCCAAAATGACGGGTGGAAAGACGGCTGAACCAACTTGCACATGATGTTAGCCAAAACGACTAATAAAGAAACTTAGAGAACCGAAGAATACTTCGAAGGATGGAGGTCCAAACAGGACCAAGAACCAAGAAAACTAGAATAATTAACTATAGGGTGTAGCGTAGGAAGAACTTAAACTTGAGAACAAACCCCCAAATGAGAATAAGACATCGAACAAATGAACTAAGATCAATAAAACTTAATAACGAACTATGAACTACTAGGAAGCTTGTTATTGTGCATATTTTTTATACTCATACTTGCTACTTTAAAATTTTCAAATAAGGTACGATGGAGCGGTTGAGGTGGAGACGCACACGAGCTAAGAGTTATTGAATTTTGGGCTAGATCGGTGTCTTGAACCCCCTTTAACAAATTTCTTTTACGAACCCTTGATTTTTGTATTTCGAGATTTTAAGAACTACCTATATCATGTTTTGTGTGTGAGTCGTTGCAATTTGTCATTTTGTAATGTATTTTTGAACATTGTTGTATTAAATTAAATTAGTTTATGTGCGTACATATTTAAAAAATTTAAATTAAATACGTATTTTTAAATATTCCATGTCAATAATGATCTGCAGCTCGAAAGGCAGGTCATTAGGATCAATTTCTTTATTTTATATATTACAAAACATTTATTTTATGTATTATTAGCTTGAAGAAACGAGGGCCAAGCGGAGACGGCGGAGCAGGACTTCATGGATGTGATGATTTCTAGAGTTGAAGAAGATGGACAACACTTCAGCTACGATGCCGATACCGTCATTAAAGCTACATGCTTGGTAAGTTCTGTCTTTTCATGTTCTAATCAAATTTGGTATGGATTAATATAACCTTTTGTTCAAATTGGTGTAGAATATGGTATTAGCCACAATTACTATGGCTTGGGCTCTTTCTCTACTCCTCAACAATCATCAAGATGTACTCGAGAACGCCCAACTCGAATTAGATGAAAAAGTTGGAAGATCAAGACAAGTAAAAGAGTCTGATGTCAAAAATTTACCATATCTCCAAGCTATTGTCAAGGAAACTCTTCGATTGTATCCTGCTGCACCACTGTTAGTCCCTCATGAATCTATAGAAGATTGCACAGCGGCTGGCTACCACATCTCCAAGGGGACACGCCTCATAGTTAACTTTCAAAAGCTTCAAAAAGACTCAGTTGTTTGGGAGGGGCCGTGTGAATTCCGTTCAGAAAGATTTCTAACAAGCCAGAAGGATTTTGATGTTAGAGGACAAAGTCCACAATTCATACCATTTGGAAATGGTCGAAGGATGTGCCCTGCAATCTCATTTGCCCTTCAAATGATACATCTCACATTTGCAAACTTTCTGCATGGGTTTAAAATTGAGAGATCATCGGATGAACCGCTCGACATGGAAGAGAGTGTAGGATTGACCAGTCTTAGAATGTTAATCTTCTAATGGTTTATTATATATATATATTTTGTCACTATCCATCCTAGACAAATAATCCAAATTCTCACTTCTAGAAATCATAAATACAAAAATACAAGCAACCCAACAATTAAAAGTTGAATGATAGAGATATCTATTACGTCTATGGATTATTTGGTAAGGTTAGATCTTTCTAATACTAGAGTGAAAAAAAGTCTTTATCAAAAATTTAAATTAATAACGATATAAGTGTTAGACTATGGAGTCCGCTACTTATTTTAATGGCATGTAAATGACATTTATCCTACTTAACGGTAGGGTAGATGACATTTATGATGTAATAAATTGTTATTAAATGGTCATATATAATAAATCATAATAAATGGCTATATATAGAGACTAAATGGTTATTAGATATAGGTAAGTAGTTGTGTGATCTAGAGATTGACACGTCAACAAAGAACGGAGGCAAGGCAATCTGCGGTCCTTTTATTTTATGATGCGCATAACAATCAACAAAATTCCAATCCGAAGGATAAGTCTGCTTGAAAAATGAAAGAAAAATACAAACACGCAGGCGGCCAAGAAATTTCGAAAGTCTCAATTTTAGAGAATGTTAAAAAAAAATATACCTAAATATTAAATCCAATATAAATAAATCCTTCAAAACTGTAAAATTCACGCCCACAACAAATGGAACTTACTCACATCTTACCTGCAACCTTCGCCCTTCTCCTCTTTCTCTATGCTCTCTTTCGTATTGCATCTCGGAGATCCTCCGCCGCCCATCGCTCGAACAAAAGACACCCACCTGAAGCCGCCGGTGCTTTGCCACTGATCGGCCACCTCCATAAACTAAGTGCAACAGAGCCAACTCACATAACCTTGGCCAAAATGGCCGACGCCTACGGACCTATCTTTACCTTAAGATTGGGCATGAACACAGCCCTTGTCGTCAGCAGTTGGGAAATAGCGCGCGAGTGTTTCACCACAAACGACACAATTTTCGCTTCCCGCTCAAAAGTTGTTGCCTCAGAGCTGCTCGGCTACAACTACGCAGCCTTGGGAATTAGCCCCTACGGTCCATACTGGCGCCACGTGCGCAAACTAGCCACGCTTGAACTCTTGACGAACCATCGCCTCGAGCAGCTCCAACACATTAGAATATGTGAGGTTCAAAATTCGATCAAGAAACTGTATGAGTTATGTGCGGACAGCAGAAATAAGGGGTCAGGTGGGAAAGTGAGGGTTGAGATGAGGAGGTGGTTTGGGGATGTAAGTTTGAATACAATATTTAGGATGGTGGTTGGAAAGCGATTCAGCGCTGTTTTCGAAGGCAGTGGTGCGGAGCAGTACAGAGAGGCGTTGAGGGCTTTTTTTGAACTGTTTGCGGCATTTGTTCCTTCAGATTTGTTTCCGTTTCTAAGTTGGTTGGATTTGGGAGGGTATAAGAAGGCCATGAACAAGACCGCCAAGGTGCTTGACCAAATGCTTAGTAAATGGATCGAAGAACATCGAGAGAAGAAGAAGAATTGGGGTGAAGGTGGAGTGGAAACAGAGGAGCAAGACTTCATGGATCTCATGCTTTCTGCTGTCCACGACGACGGAGGGTTATGTGGTATTGGTGGCGATACAGTCACCAAAGCTACTTGTTTGGTAAGCATATTTATTTCAACTTTATTCCCAACCCACTCCTTACATGAACCAACTCTTATTGAACAACATGATATTACGTAGACGATGATATTAGGTGGATTGGACACCACAACAATTACTATGACATGGGCTCTTTCTCTACTCCTCAACGACCAAGAAGCACTCAAGAAGGCCCAACTTGAATTAGATGAAAAGATTGGAAGATCAAGACAAGTGAAAGAGTCTGATGTCAAAAATCTAACATATCTCCAAGCTATTGTGAAGGAGACATTGCGTTTATATCCTGCAGCACCGTTATTAATCCCTCATGAATCCGTAGAAGATTGTATAGTTTCAGGTTATCATATTCCTGCAAGGACACGCCTTTTAGTGAATGTTCAAAAACTGCAAAAAGACCCACTTGTATGGGAGGATCCTTGTGAATTTCGTCCAGAAAGATTCTTAATAAGCCACACAAAATTTGATTTAAGAGGACAAAATCATCAACTAATGCCATTTGGAAGTGGTCGAAGAAAATGTCCTGGAATCTCATTTTCCCTTCAACTTATGCATCTTACCCTCGCAAATCTACTTCATGAATTTGAAATTGGTAGGCCATCTGAAAAATTACTTGACAAGGAAGAAGAGGGTTTTGGGTTGACTGGTGTTAAAAAAACTCCTCTTGAAGTTGTTTTAAGTCCTCGTTTATCGTCTATCGAGTCAAGTTCATGATTGTTTTTAAAATTATGTGGAGGACAATAAATAAAAAGGTTGTATACTGTAGTTATTAATTATTAATATAAATTTAGCGTTAATTAAGGAAAGAAGACAGTTTTAAAACTGTAATCTCAATTATTGTTGAAGTAGTGGACAAATTCCACTAAAATATAATCCTTTAAATTAACAATTATCTAAGCCTAATAAAGTAGGTATCTTCATGTTAGAAGCTTTATAAAAGTAAGGATTATATTACTGTAACGATTATATATTATTGGTAAGAAGTTTGTACATTTGCGAAATCACTCCACAAACTTTATGGAAAAACACTAAAGAATAAATAAAAGTAAGTAACATAATTCAACTAGATTTCCCTCCCTTTCTAGATCCCAAATTTCCACCTTTTTTTGGCCACCGGAGATGGTGGAAAGACGGCTGAACCAACTTGCACATAACGTTAGCCAAAACGACTAATAAGGAGACCTAGAGAACCGAATAATATTTCGAGGGATGGAGGTCCATACAAGACCAAGAACCAAGAAAACTAGAATAATTAACTATAGGGTGTAGCCTAGGAAGAATGTAAACTTGAGAACAAACCCCCAAATGAGAATAAGACATCGAACGAATGAATTAAGATTAATAAAACTTAATAACGAACTATGAACTACTAGGAAGCTAGTTATTGTGCATATTTTTTATACCCATCCTTACTACTTTAAAATTTTCAAATAAGGTATGATGGAGCGGTTGAGGTGGAGACGCACACGAGCTAAGAGCTAATGAGTTTTGGGCTAGATCGGTGTCTTGAACCCCTTTTAACATATTTCTCTTACGAACCCTTGATTTTTGTATTTCGAGATTTTAAGAACTACCTATATCATGTTTTGTGTGTGAGTCGTTGCAATTTGTCATTTTGTAATGTATTTTTGAACATTGTTGTATTAAATTAAATTCCTTTATGTGCATACATATTTAAAAAATTTAAATTATACATATTTTTAAATATTCCATGTCAATAATGATCCACAGCTCGAAAGGTAGGTCATTACGATCAATTTCTTTATTTTATATATTATCAAACATTTATTTTATGTATTATTAATTATTAATATCATACTAAAAAACAAAATAGAATGAAAAAGATTACCATCAATAATGATCCATGATGTAAAGTTTTCCAACTAACTCTCATTATTGTAACGACAATAGAAAAAAAAAAAAAAAAAAAAAAAAAAAAAGATTGTCGGGCTATTAAACAACCATAAAAAATTTCCCATAAAATAAAATAAAAGTAACAATTTGTGATTAATATATAACAATAATTGGTAACATTATTGTTGATGTAACAATGTAATAGGATCAAAATGACCACACTACTATTAATATCCCATGTCCATTCAGCCACTCCAAACTGGAAAACTCACGCCTATCACAAATGGAACTTACTCACATCTTAGCTGCAACCTTCCCCCTTCTCCTATTTCTCTATGCTCTCTTTCGTATAACTTCTCGGAGATCCGCCGCTCATCGCACCAACAACACACTTCCACCGGAAGCCGCCGGTCGTTTGCCAGTGATTGGCCATCTCCATAAACTAAGTGCAACAGAGCCAACTCACATAACCTTGGCCAGAATGGCCGACGCCTACGGACCTATCTTTACCTTAAAATTGGGCGTGAACACAGCCCTTGTCGTGAGCAGTTGGGAAATAGCGCGAGAGTGCTTCACCACAAACGACAGAATTTTCGCTTCCCGCTCAAAAGTTGTTGCCTCAGAGCTGCTCGGCTACAACTACGCAGCCTTGGGAATTAGCCCCTACGGTCCATACTGGCGCCATGTGCGCAAACTAGCCACAGTTGAACTCTTGACGAACCATCGCCTCGAGCAGCTCCAACACATTAGAATATGTGAGGTTCAAAATTCGATCGAGAAACTGTATGAGTTATGTGCGGACAGCAGAAATAAGGGATCAGGTGGGAAAGTGAGGGTTGAGATGAGGAGGTGGTTTGGGGATGTGAGTTTGAATACAATATTTAGGATGGTGGTTGGAAAGCGATTCAGCGCTGTTTTCGAAGGCAATGGTGCGGAGCAGTACAGAGAGGCGTTGAGGGCTTTTTTTAAACTGTTTGCGGCATTTGTTCCTTCAGACTCGTTTTCGTGTCTAAGTTGGTTGGATTTGGGAGGGTATAAGAAGGCCATGAATAAGACGACTAAGGTGCTTGATGAGATGCTTACTAAATGGATCAAAGAGCATCGAGAGAAGAAGAAGAATTGGGGTGAAGGTGGTGTGGAAACAGAGGAGCAAGACTTCATGGATGTCATGCTTTCTGCTGTCGACGACGACGGAGGGTTATGTGGCTTTGATGCGGATACAGTCACCAAAGCTACTTGTTTGGTAAGCATATGTATCCGAAGCTCATTCCTTACATGAACTAACTCTTAATGAATAACAAATTAAATTATGATATTGTGTAGTCGATGATGTTGGGTGGATACACTACCATGATTGCTACGACATGGGCTCTTTCCCTACTCCTCAACAATCAAGAAACACTTAACAAGGCACAACTTGAATTAGATGAAAAAGTTGGAAGATCAAGACAAGTAAAAGAGTCCGACATTAAAAATCTGATATATCTCCAAGCCATTGTGAAGGAGACATTACGTTTATATCCTGCAGCGCCGTTTTTAATCCCTCATGAATCTGTAGAAGATTGCACAATTTCAGGCTATCATATCCCTGCAAAGACACGCCTTTTAGTGAATGTTCAAAAACTGCAAAAAGACCCACTTGTTTGGGAGGATCCTTGTGAATTTCGTCCGGAAAGATTCTTAACAAACGACACAAAGTTTGATATGAAAGGACAAAATATGCAACTAATGCCATTTGGAAGGGGTCGGCGGATGTGTCCTGGAATGTCATTTGCCCTTCAACTTGTGCATCTTACTCTTGCAAGCCTACTTCATGAATTTGATATTGGTAGGCCATCTGAAAAATTACTTGACATGGAAGAAGGCTTTGGATTTATTATTTTTAGAAAAGCTCCGCTTGAAATTGTTTTAAGTCCTCGTCTGTCTGTCGAATAAAGTTCATAAATAAAAATATTGTATAGTGTTGTTTTTGGTGTGACAGTTATTAATATAAGTTTAGTGTTAATCAATAAAATTTACCTCTTTTTTTTTTTTTTTGTAAGAAAGACAATTTTAGTACAATGATCTCAATTATTGTCAAAGTAGGTGACGAATTCCACTCAAATATAATCCTTTAAATAAATAATTATATCTACACTGTCCTTTTTACCGTTTCTTCGAGTTACAAGCTTTATAAAAGTAAGGATTATATTATTGTAACGATTATATATTATTGGCAAGAGTTTGTACATTTACGAAACCACTCCATAAACTTTAGGAAAAAATATTATAAAATAAATAAAAATAGGTAACTATTAAAGATTTTTATTATGTATAAATATCTAGATATTTACCTGTGTATATTTCCATTCTTATATCTTTCCATTTATTATTCTACTCACCTCCTTGTAATTTATTTAATTATAAATAAGATAACTTTCGTCTCATTCTCAAATATTTAATATTTAGTACTAAAGTTAAAAAAAAATCCACTTTAAAATATTTTTATTTTTATTTTATTTTATTTTTAAAAACATCCTTCAATTTTCAAAAATTTTATTATTAACTCTCAAACTTTTTTCAAAACTTCAAAGACATTAATAAATTTTTTAAAAAGTTTAAAGAATATTTTTGAAATAAAGTTTTGATTCTTAAATTAATGGTAATATTTTAAAAAAAATAAAAATAAAAATATTATTAAAACTTGTGAATATGTAAAGATATTTTGGAAAGAAAGTAGCCAAATACTAAAATAATATTATTCTTCCCATTCCACGTTACTATCCCTCTACTCTGTACAATATATTGAGAAATTCCATATTAATCCAATTTCAAAATATACGAACCCAGCTCACAAAAAGAAGAAAAGTCAACTAGATGCTCTTGGTGATGAAATTTTGCATCTTTAACTTTTTTTTCTTTTTTTCTTTTTTTCTTTTTCCCTTTACATTCAATTCATTTTCCCTCCCTCCTCCCTAAATTCACGATATTAATCAGTTTGAGCTATGAGAATAATAACAACCTTGAATTAGAACTCAAATATTTGAACGTTCGCCCAAACTTTGTCTATGTCCATTGAATTGGCTCATTACTGCTTCTCACATGATCCTTCTTTTTACTACTAATAACACAGCCAATGATATCTCCCAAATCCCAATTTTTGCGGACAAGACTTGGTGTCGCTTTTTTTATATATAATATTTTGTGGGGTTTGAACTTTGAAGCTTTGAAATGAATCCTTCAATGGACAGCAACGATGGGGCATTGAGTTTCGATTCCCGATAAAGTTCAATGCTTGGGGAACTCTGGTTCCCAAAGTCCAAAGCAAAATGCAGAAAAGAAGAAAAAAAAAGAAGAAAATTTGGTATGTTTTAATTTTGGATTGAATGAAGAAGCATCGGAGACGGTGAAAAAGAAGGCTGAATCCGCTGGCACCAAAGGCGAAGGCGGTCCCCATGGACCCATTGTCATGGGCTATAGGGCCAACGTCGAAGGCCGACCAGCAGAGCATCTCAGTCTCTCTCGCCTCGCCAGCGGCGCCAGACATGCCCACATCTTTGACGATTTGCCTCACTTTTCACTCCCTCTTCAAGTTTTCAAATTCACCTCCAAATTTGTCTAACACTTTTCTTTATCCCTTCAACTCTTTTCATTTCCTTTCCTTTTTCTCCTTTTCTTTCTCCTTTAATTTCAAATTCATTGACTAATTTAATTATTTTCAATTTTTTATTATTTCACACTCATTTATAATATAAAATAAAAGCAGAGAAAATAATAAAATTGTTATCGGCATATTTGTCAATTTCTAATTAATTCTCACGTTATATAAATTTTTGTTCTAAAGATGGCTAGAAAACATTATAAAACATATTAATGGTATAAATTCCAAAAAAAATTAAGTGAATTCAATTATTACTTTTTGCACTTACCAAACTTAATTTTGCTTAAAAGTTGATTTTATAAAAATTAGTGAGTTTGTGGATTTAATTAACAAAAATTAATTAACGTGTTAAATTTTTGGAGTAACAATTGATGCGATATATAATTTTAAAATCAAGCCTTTATTTTAAATCCCTATTTAAAGAGATTCAACGGCTGCAGAGCAGGATCGCCAAAACGTCCAAAAGCCCGCGAGTCAATTTTTTCTACTGTTCTTCGCTGATCGCTACCGCGCACACATCCAAAACTCTTCATCTCTCTCTGTCTCTCTTCTTTCTCTACCGCTTAATCAACGGCGGCGATCAATTTTCCGATCAGCTACTCCGTCCTCTGTTTCGCGCTGGCATCTGCAAACAATACGACGTCGTCTCCTCCATAATTCCGCATCAATGCGTTTCCACTCTTTCACTTGATCGCACTGGTTTTGAAGTTTGCCGCGTGGAGCAACTGCAGCCAATTGTTCCAGCACTTTCTCTCACGTAGGTATACACCTTTTTTTTTTCCATCTCTCTCGTCATTCTTTTCTCATTCCCGAGATTCATATGTTCAGTACTCCATTACTTGTTTTCTCATTGCGTTGACGGAATCAAATGATCATATAAACAAATTAATATAGAAATAGTTTGACGGAAGAGTTCATCTAGTGCTTTCGTACATGTTTGAGTTTTGAATTGACGACAGAACTGTATTTCAGCACAGATAGAATTTATCAGTATGGAGTTCATCCGTAATTTAGGTACCAAAATGAGAAAATATCAGAAGTTTCCATTTGATTGATTAACTTTTGCGTAGTGTTGAATTGCCGAATTTGCCCTTACTTGTAGTCGGTTGAGGATCATCGTCACAACCACCGCATGACGTTGCTGTTTGTCGACATATCTAAACACAAATCCATTTTCATACGCTCGTTCAGCTCCTCATGTTCTCAAAAGCCTTCACGTTTAGTAAAGACATTCGGAACTTGGCGTCTGAAATGTTCCCGGGCCAAGTCGAAGCCGCTTTGAAGGAGGCTCCCGGTGCCAAAACCGCGCCGGATAAGGTTATCGTCGCCATCAAGGCTGAGAGAGTGATTTCCAAAACTGCACTGGCTTGGGCTCTTACCCATGTGGTCCGTCCCGGTGACTGTATAACCCTGCTCGCTGTCTTCTCCGTCGAGAAAACTGGTAATTCTGTAATTCCTTGCAATTAGTTTTTATCTTGGTTGATTACAAAATTGTCGTGTTGGATTGAATTTAACTTGATTAAGGCATGTGTGATTGTATGTTCAGGCAGAAGGTTCTGGAATTTTCACAGATGGAGTGGGGATTGTGCGAATGCTGTTCAGGAGAATCTGCCGGATCGGGTACATGAGATCTCCGAGTCATGTTCACAGATGGTGCTTCATTTCCACAATCAAGTTGAGGTATTCTGTCTTTTCTCAAAACTTTTTTACTGTCATTGACTCTTTGCGCCCTTTAAACGTCGTCGTTTTAAGTGCATTTTTCACGCTGTCACTTCTTAGCTAGTTGTCATTGTCTGAGTAGCAAACAAAAAAGAAGAAACTTTTCTGATTTACCTTGTGGCTTTATGATTGTGCCATTGAATTTAGAAGATTCCAGGAGGTGGAAGCGAGTCTGCATTTGTTTTAAGGGAAACACTAATTAGGTTCATGATTGAAGGGCCAGGTTGGAAGACATGTGTTTTTGGGACCATTGGACCTCTTGAAGAAGACAGTGGGAGAAAGGTTTCTTTTACCTTTTCCCATTGCTTTGCAGCTTCTTCAATGGGGTTAAATTTTTGTTACTTGTTTTATTAACGTGGACCAAAGCTTAAAATAAGCCAGTATGTTCCCCTGCTGTCTTACAGAGTTTGGTAATATCACTGAGCTTCGGATCTGTGTAATTGAGCGTCCCTCGATGACTACATTGTATAGGGTAGGATGATGATTATGATGAATGCCAATAGGAAGACTAATCATCCATCAGTGTTTTGTACCAAGCACGCCCGTGTAATAATTGTCCACTAAAACAAGTGATCGTGGTACTTACCATGTGTCCCCCATTGGTTTTCAGGTTAAAGTGAGAGTTAAGGTGGTCACAGGAACACAGGGAGGAGCTGTCGCTGCTGAAGCAAAGTTAAAAGGAGTTAATTGGGTCGTACTAGACAGGTAATTTACCATCAGAATGTACGATGTTCTTATGTTTCTTACTGATTCTATGATTAATAATCTTTTCACTTGAGCGGACCACTTGCTTGTGCTTTGAACATAATTATTTAGAACTTCAGGTAAATCACAAGTTGTCTATGAAAGTTTGTTCTGCAGCTCTTATAAACAGAATTTTTAAACTAATTCTATATTTTTATGCAAGATTTGCATTCGTACCCAGTGATCTATTACTTATGGACCTTATCCATATATTTTGGATTGAAATTTCCCATAATATTTATTTATCGCCAGTTATATTCCTAAATGCTGTTACGTCTTTGATTTTTATTTGCTCTACTTTTTGTACCGTGGAATGATGATTGTACTAAACAAGTTTCAAATCTAATGCCTGAGTTAATTGTTGACCAGGAAATTGAAGAATGAGGTAAAAAGTTGCCTGGAAGAACTGAGCTGCAATATTGTTACAATGAAAGGGTCTCAACCGAAAGTTCTCAGGCTTAATTTGGAGTGTTGGAGTGAACCTCAAACTCCTTTCTTTTCAGCTAATTCGTCTCCTGTTCGAAAAGGTCAACAAAATAGGATGAAGCAGACAGCTTCACTAGCAAGCAGACCGGAAGAAGAACCTAGTGCCTCATTCAGAAAATCCTCTAAAGAAGGGTCAAAATTGGGTACTGATGCAGTGTCTTCTATTTTCCTTGTGTATGAGCAAAACCCTCTATATGAAGGGAACTTAAAAGGCAATCACTTGCCAATTAATGAGACTAACGATTTAAGCATTTCAGTATCGTCATCCAACTCAGTGGAAGAAAAAGTTCTGTCTCTACCTCCAACATCTGTGGCTTCAAATCAAAAATGTGTTTATTGGATTTCTCAGAACCATAACCTTTCTGAGGGAAAAACTCTATCCAAGTCCAAAAGAAGATTCCTTAAATTTGCTTCAACTCCCAAGGTGCCATTCAGTAATCCTTCAAGTCTTGAGAAGAGTGCGACTTTTGAAGATATGAGGCTCAACCAGTCTGAGAGAAAGGATTACATTGTGGACTCAAATATCAGGGATGCTGTCTCTTTGGGCAGAGCATCCTCTGCACCCCCTCCTCTGTGCTCATTATGTCAACACAAAGCGCCGGCTTTTGGAAAACCTCCCAGACAGTTCACTCTCAAAGAGCTTGAGGAAGCTACTGACAGATTTTCGGATTTGAACTTCTTGGCAGAAGGCGGTTTTGGAATTGTTCATAGAGGAATCTTGAGAGATGGTCAAGTTGTAGCTGTGAAGCAGTTGAAATGTGGAGGCTTACAAGCAGATGCCGATTTTTGTCGAGAAGTTCGGGTGTTGAGTTGTGCACAACACAGAAATGTAGTGTTGCTGATTGGGTTCTGTATTGAGGACACCATGAGGTTATTGGTTTATGAGTACATATGCAATGGTTCATTGGATTTCCATTTACATGGTATACTTCTGGGTTGTTTCATGTGCATAATTTTCACTAGTTTATCATGAATACAGGCTATTTGCTATTTCTAATTTATAAGGTTTCAATCATGGAATTTCTAAGTTTCAGTCACTGACAGGGAGTAGAAGCCAGTTAGATTGGCATTCAAGGCAAAAGATAGCAATAGGAGCAGCACGGGGTTTACGTTATCTTCACGAAGATTGCAGAGTTGGGTGTATAGTGCATAGAGATATGCGACCTCACAATATCCTCCTAACTCATGATTTTGAACCCATGGTACCTTCATTTTTTATATCGATTTTATTAAGTCTTGAAGCATTTATTTTCTTTTCCAGAACATCCTATCATCCATTCTGAGATGATCTCACTTTATTATCCCATCAGGTTGCTGATTTCGGGCTGGCAAGGTGGCATTCTAAATGGTCTACCAGTGTTGAGGAGCAAGTTATTGGAACTTCAGGGTATTCACTCCACATCCTGTTTATATGCAAAGTTACAACTTTTATGTCTGTTCACTAAACAACACAAGAGTTTGGGAAAAAAAGAAGCCACGAACAATATCCCTTATCAAGCACACGTTTAAGATTTTTTTTTTTTTAATCATTTGATTCATCTAGTTACTTCTGGAACCAGGTATCTAGCACCAGAGTACATCAATGGCGGTATGGTATCACAAAAAGTGGATGTATATGCATTTGGCATGGTTTTATTAGAGTTGATTAGTGGTAAAAGAAGCTGTGAGCTGCACCGTCTAGAGGGAAAACAATTTATATCAGAATGGTTCCACCCCATCTCTGCGTTGCAAATTCAACATTTACTAGCTAGTAGTAACCATTTGGTAGATCCATGCTTAGCATCCGAGCAATCCCCCGACTTCTGTTATCAACTGCATTCTATGGTCCGTGCGGCTTCCTTGTGTCTATGTCCAGATCCTGAATCAAGACCCTCAATGTCAAAGGTTTGTTTTCAATTTTTTCAATTTTTGTGGCACGTTTGTTATGGTGGTTGTTTGATGCATCCAAGTCGATTTCGTTTTCAGATTCTTCGAGTGCTAGAAGGAGGAGATCCAGTTGTTCCTCTTGGTTTAGACTTCGATCCAGTCGGCTGCAGAAGTGCACACTTGGATGGTTTAACGTCTCACAAACCAATCGAAGCAAGAAGAAGCCATACTCGTACACTCTCACAATGAAACAACAGTTCAGTTTTGAGTAGGAAAGGTCTGAACGAACCGCTTTCACATTTGCTGTCCATTTTTTTTCTCCAAATGATCATAGTCATCACCTAAATTAGGTGTGTTACTTGTAAAATATGGTAAATATTTAATCTCTACTTGTAAATTAGGTCTGAACGATGCGTGTAGGCTTAGATCAGCCAAGGGATTGGATCTCAAGATCCCACTAACGAATCTTATGAGAGTGTGGAAACGTCTTCCTAGTAAGAGAGGTTTTAAAATCGTAGACTCTTTTTAAAAGCGTGAGGCTAACGGTTATAAGCTAGGGCAAAAACGAGAATATTTACTAATAGCGAGTTTGGACAGTTATACACAACAAAGGAAAGGAAGCCGTGGAGTGGATTTAATGGAACATGTGCTTTTATGATAAGATGCAATGATACGCAAGCGGAGGGTTAGATCCTTTATAAATGTTCCACAATATACAACAGAAGGGGAGAAAGGTGAGTTTGGTGGTACAGAGAACACATGGGGTCAAGCCAAACACACACTTGAAAGAATCACAAAATGTTGAAAGATTTCACTCAGGCTCTCATTCACATTCAAATTCACGACCGTTTGCTTATGCTGGGTTCTCTAGAAGAGGTGAAGCTTCTATCCGATGGCACCGAGTCCGCGTCACTCCCAAACTGCTGCTGCATCATCGCCACCGCATTCCTATCCATCGTCATCTCAGGCACACGCCACACCTTAATGGACTTGTCGAGGCTCCCACTGTACACTATCCACTGCTTCTCCCCAGCCTTCGAGGACTCACTGTCCTCCTCCACTGCCAAGCACTTCACCGGCCCAGTGTGTCCCGTCAGCACCGTCAGACATGTGTGGGTTGACCCTTCTCTTCTCCACACGCATATGGTCTTATCGGCGGAGCCACTGAACACCATGCTCTCCACCGCTACCAGGCACAGCACAGTCAGCTTGTGCCCTTTCATAACACCACCGTGTGTCAACTTCTCTTTCCTCTCCCAGAAATTCACCATCCCATCAGAAGACCCACAGTACACGACGGATCCGTCCGCCGTCACTGCCAGCGCCGTCACTGCACACTCTTGCTTCAGCAACGACTCCACCAGAGTGTGCTTTGTGGCCTTCCCTTTGGCCTCCCTTTTCCACACCTTCACCGTCCCGTCCGCCGAACCTGTGAACACCAGCCCCTCGACGCTCGCCACCACCGAATTCACCGCATCGTCGTGCACATTCAGTGATTCCAAGCACTTGGAATCTGCAATTCTCCACACCTTCAGTGTTCTGTCCCACGAAGCAGAGTATAAGAGGAGCTTGTCCTCAGTGAGGCTCAAACAAGACACTGCATCAGAGTGCTTGATCCACAGAGCCCTTCTACGCCCTCGTCCCTCCACGTAATTGCTGGGGTTAATGGAGCTTTTGAAAATGTCTTTGAGTGTTGGCAATGTACCAGCTCGTTTGTGGTCACTTGAGTTCTTCTGGGACACCTTCCAGACGCGGATTTTGCCGTCTTGGTGTCCCGTGAAAATCCTCTCACCCGAGATGATAATGGCTTTCACCAACCCACTGCTGGACTTAAATGCAGCGTATTCCTTCAAATTCTTCCAAACTCGGATGTTCTTGCTGTCAGAGCCAGTGTAGAGAAGCTCCCCTGAAGCGGCCAAGGAATAGATGTGGCCCTCCTCACGGGTTAGCGAGCCAATTAAGGCATTTTGTGGGTCGTTGTTTTCCTCCACTTGGGACCATGAAGATTTACCGAACGTAGAGGTCTGGTTCCAGGGCGACATTGTCATTGGAGAGCCTTCACCACTCAAACGACCCTGGTCGTAAAAGGCTTGGCCGCCCACAGAAGCACTGCTGTTTCTCATGGCGAAATCGTCTTCGATTACGGTGGTCGAAATGTTGGGGTCGGAATGTGCCATGTTGCCGCCGAATTTGGATCGTGGAATGCTGTTGTCTTCTCCAAACATCTTGTTTCCCTGACTCTGCTCCGACCTTCTCTCGTTTGTGTGGATTTTATTATACGGATTCCGACATGAGAAGTGAAAATGCGATGTAGAAATAAGTTTTAACCCCAGAAGCCTGATAGCCCAAAAGACCCACACTTAAAATGGCTCTTTTGGGGCTCAAATAATGCGTTGATGATCCAGAGTAAACCCAGGAGAGGATGCTAAAAATGTACAACAAGGGATGGACAGAACTGAGTTTCTCCATTTTTAGCAAATTCAAAATCTGTTAATTTCGTTGATTTGGTCAAGCGAGAACACGTGGCTCAATACCCTGGAGATACCCTACCTACACGCCACGTGGAAACATATTTTATTAATAAATAATTTTTTTTAAAAAAACTTATAATCCAAATTTCTGTACAATCGCGGGCCTAAGCTGGATCCGAATATGCTTCAGCTGGGCCTTAGGAGGCCCATAACGAGAGCGATTTCCGAAACGTTAATCCCAATGGTTTCGGCTAAGACCGTGGCATCCTCATCGTTTTCCAACTTCCTCGCGAAGACGCCTATGCCCGAAGCATTTTCGCGGGCTTAGGGTTTAAGGACCGCTTGCTCTGCTCTAAAACCCTAAGAATATGCAGTCGCAATCCTTCTCTCGTGGGCTTCCCCCGGCTCTGGTCGGATTACAGGATGGCCGTTCTCGCTTTCGTCAAATGGTGAGTACTTGCTACCAATGTTTAATCAATGATTTTTCAGTCATTCGGAAGTAACATTGTAGTTTCGCTCTTCATTTCTTCTCAAGCAATTGGGAAACCGGTGGAAACAAGGAGAACAGCTTGAATTTTCATCCAAACAGCTTCAATTTGCATCCAAGTGTATGTTTTCTTTTATTCTTGCGTCTGTGTGTGTATTTTTTTTTTTTTCCTGGATCAGCCTGGTAAGAGTTAATACTGAGTGAGAGATTTCTGCTAAAACAATTTTGCAGGGGATGTGTTGAAGAGGAAGAGAGGGGCGTTCATGTGCGTGGCTGATTCTAACGGGAAGCCTCAGTTGGAATCATCTGGAAAGGAAAATCGTGTATTGTATGTTAGTGCATTGAATGGAGTGGAGCCTTGTCGTGGGAAATCTGGCTCTGTCTCATTTCATGGTCTCACTCACCAGCTGGTAGAAGAGGGTAAATTGATGTCAGCTCCTTTTAGAGAAGACAAGGGCTCTCTCCTCTGGGTACTAGCTCCTGCAGTGTTTATCTCATCTTTGATTTTTCCTCAAGTTTTCCTTGGCGATCTAATTGAGGCTTACTTCAAGGAGGAGATTCTCGTAGGTAGTATTGAACCGAGTTCATTTTATATTATGATTACTGGGGTTTCCTTTTGTCTGCTGTTTGTTTCATTCCATTGTGTGCGGCATATTGTTATCTAACGCAATACATTTGCATGGTTCAAGCAGAAGTTGTGACTTCATTGGTGTTTGAAGTCCTATTTTATGTCGGAGTTGCTGCGTTCCTGCTCGTGACCGATCGTGTTCAAAAACCATACTTGCAATTCAGCTCGAAGAGGTGGAGTCTCATTACAGGCCTTAGAGGATACTTGACAACAGCTTTCTTCATTTCTGGCTTCAAGGTTGTAGCTCCACTATTTGCCGTCTATGTAACTTGGCCGATGATTGGCCTGCCTGCCCTCGTTGCAGTGTTTCCATTTCTGGTTGGCTGTATCGTTCAGTTGGCATTTGAAACCCATGTTGATAGGCGTGGCTCAGCTGCTTGGCCACTCGTTCCAATCATTTTTGAGGTACTTCACGTATAGTTAGTTGTAAGTAACTCATTCCTCGTTGCTTTCAAAGAGTGAACAAGATCTTTTACAAAACGAATCAACTTGCAGGTTTATAGACTTTACCAGTTGACAAAAGCTTCCCATTGTATGGAGAGGTTGATGTTCCAAATGAGAGGGCTTCCCAACACTCCAGAATTGTTGGAAAAAAGTGGAGCTATTTTTTCTATGATGATAACCTTTCAAGTCCTGGGAGTGATATGCCTCTGGTCGCTAATGACTTTTCTTTTGAGGCTTTTTCCTTCCAGACCTGTGGCAGAGAATTACTAGTGTTGTGTAGCATTCTGTACATTCTATTTTCAGGGTTAGTTAACTCTTAATTACAATTTATTTTGTTGCAAGGACGTCTACAACATTTTATCATGATTTGTTCAATGAGCTCCATATTGTCCTACCCCATCAATTGATATTCAAATCTTCAGCTTCCTCAGAAGTTTAAGGAAAAATCAAGACTTGCCATCCAGTTTGATTTGAGTTAATTTTCTTCACTCTTCTACTTGATCACTTAAGTTCTCACAAGTACGTACATTCCTCTTCTCTACATTGATTTTCTTTGATCTGTTAGGTTAGTATCCTTTTACCCTCTTATTATTGTTAAGTTTTAGGCCTGGAGGTGATATCGGAGAGCCAAGACCACCATAGGGAGTTCAATAATAATGGCCACATATTTCATCTCTTCTTAAATAATAAGCGCTTGATACTTGAGCATAACAGCTTCCAATGAGTGTTAAGAGTTGGTTTGCTTGAGGTTATCCCTTGTTTTCTACCTCTACCGGGGAACGAAGTATTTTTTATAAAGGTGTGGAAACCTCTTTGGGTATATGCGTTTTGAAACTGTGAAGTTGAAGACAATACATAACGGGCCAAAACGGATAATATTTGCTAGTGGTGGGTTGTCTTTGAGTGGAAGAGAGTAGGAGATCAGTCGTGAGTAGATAATAGGTTCTATTCTTTATATTTTCATCGAACAAGTGGCATGGGTGGATAGTAGGTCCTACTCTTTCTATTTTCATTGAAAATGAAGCGATGTCACTTTTCAATGTGATGAGCTTCGACCCTATTTTTCAAATTCGAGAATTTGGGTGTTATCTTTGAACCCTTAAACTTTGTCAAAGTTGTATCAAATTTTAATTTTAATGTTCAATTTTGTCGAATTGTATCTCAAATTTAAAAAATATATCAATAGAGCGTTACAATTTTGACCTTGTTCTAAATGTAATCATTTATAAATAGTTAATGATAAAAATTATATATAATACAACTTTGATAAAATCTCAATAAAATAGAGTTGGAGGTCAATTTTTTATTTAAATTTGTGAATTTTGACTAAATTATTCAATGGTTCATTTATTAAAACGAGATTAAAAAGGAAATTTGGTCGAGGGTAAAAATGTCCAACTCTATGAATTTAGAGTTCAATATAATGATATTGAAAACCTAATATGAAAATCGATACAACCTAATTATTTGTAGATAAAATTTATTTATTTTAGTTCTAAACCACTAATCAAAGTCCTGTTATTAAGCTAATTGCGAATAAATTAGGAAAAATAAAAGCTTGTTCATTTTTGGGGTTTTAATTAAATTAATATATGGGCCGAAAGCCTCAAAAAGAAAGAAGCAATAGAGTCTATTGGGCCGAAGTTTTTTAGCTAAGCCCACCGAACAGCGCAAGAGGCGGGACAGTGAGCCCTAGCCGCCAAGCATCTTTTCATTATAAATATCCAAGGAAGTGAGCATCAGCAAATCAATCCTTCTCCGATGGAGCATACGCCGCATGGTTTGGTTTCTTTGAATTTTTTGTGACCCGATCTCTCGAGTAGGTGAGATTTCATCTTTGTTTACGTTTCAGATTCAATCTTTTTGTTTTCAGATGCATATTTCGAATTGAATCCGATCGTTTTCTTCTTTAAAATAATCTTTTTGCAAAGAGTTTTCAACAATGTTGATGTTTTTTTCTCGGTGATGATGAAAAATGATGACGAGTCCGATCTCTAATCCATTCACCCTTGACGACAATTGAGGCATTTGTCTGAGAGAAATCAACCTCTTTTATTTTGTTTTTCCTGCATTTTTACGATGATTTTTCGTTTCATTTTCAAATAAAGGATCTTGTATAAGGATGAAAAGCTCTCGCTTCACCGTCTTAACAAATTCTGCGTACGGAACGAAGAAGCGATCTGGCCGTCTTCTTCATTCAGAACTTGGCCGCCTGTTTGTTTCTTCTTCAAATTCTTTCAATTTCTGCAGTTTATTGACTTCTGATTTTTATATGGAGGTTTTCTCTGTGATGATGAAAAATGATGACGAGTCCGATCTCTAATCCATTCATCCCTGACGACAATTGAGGCATTTGTCTGAGAGAAATTAAACCTCACTTTTCTTCCAATTTTCTTTTTTAATTCGATTCTGTCCACCGTTTATGTTCTTATTACGATTTTGAGAGCTTATTGACGTTTTCGAATAATGTGATTTCGATTTGATTGAATCTGAGACGGTTTATTGTATTTACACAAGCATAAGTGCGGCGATGATGAGAAGGCAGACTCTGGTTTATTCGAAACTGAGATTGTTTCTGTGATTATTTCTCAAGCACTTTTGAGCCGTTCCTGTGAGTACCTAGATGAATTTTTAATACAAAGTGTTTATGAACTCACATAATTTTCTACCATTATCTCCTTGTGAGAAAATTAATGAGCTGCTGCTACGAATTCACGGCCCTTTCCCTACATTCAAACAGCGATTGGACACCCCAGAGGTGACGGCGCCGATCAGAGTGCTCTTACACCAAGAAACATATACCTAAATGCTTCTCTGCAAATTAGACGATTCAACAAGATGAAGAAACAATGGGGAGTTTCTCAAGATAATTGGTTAACATTCAGAGGCATTTACTTTTCGAATGTGGCTCATAATAATGACAAGGTCCTTGCGAATGCTAATGGGCAACATGTTAATTTTCTTTACGAACCGAATCGAATACCTAAGTAGGAAGCCATAATGGTTTAAACTACACGCAAGTACGCGAACACGGAAAAGAAAGAGGACCTTAGGGTTGCGGTAATTGATAATAACTTTGCCACCACATTCTTGGTGGACCTCGAAATGGGCCAAGGAGGACCTCGAAATGGGCCAAAACGTACCACGAAATGGGCCAAAATGGGCCGAAACGTACCACAAAAAATGTAACGGGGCATAGTAATATGTAACAGGGCACGATGGCTATATGTAATGGGCGCTGATAATATATTGTTAGTGGTGGGTTAGGTTGATATTTATATTCAACGGGTTAAAGCGGACTCTTTGTTTGTTGTTAGCAACAATGACTTGGTAACCCATATGAAGATGAGCATTAATGTAAGTATTAATGAAAATAAGAGAGTATAAATATAAAAGAATAAAGTATAATGTTTTAAAATTTAATAATTAAATGAAAGGACTCAAATGAAAATTAGATTTATAGATTAAAAAATATAGAATATGGTGTTCAAGTTCGTGTGTAACTTGGATTGCGTTGTCAAATAACTCCAAACCTAACTCTTGGAAGTTGGAAGAACAGGAAGGAACCATAACCATACATAATTTCAGAGATTTTGACTTTTCCCAGTTTCCCCAAATCTTTGTCACCGCCAAAACCTATCTTTCCACATTTATATTTCAATTCCCTGTTTATTCTTCGCCATCTATATATACAATGCGCCATCTCAAAGTTAACACGTACCCTTCCCATTACCAGTTCGTTATGCGTCCCTTGAATCATCTCCTCAGATTATGTACAGGAACTAATTCAAAGACGCCGGCGCCGGCGCTCCTCCAGCACCAGGGCGGCGCAGCCCACGAAGGGATAAAAACCGTCGTGGTCGATGAAGACGTGTGCAGCGGCGTTTGCATTTACATTGTTACTTGGAACATGAATGGGCAAGCGCGTTATGGGGATTTGGAAAAGCTGGTCGGAGGAAAAGGCGGCAGCCGGGAATTTGAGCTCGTCGTTGTCGGGTTGCAGGAGGTGCCACGGTCGGATGTTTCCCGCCTGTTGCAGTCGGCTTTGGCTGAGTCTCACATGTAAGATCTTTAATTTTTGGTTGAATAAAAAATGGGCGGCTGGATTTAATTTTAATTTATGTGTGGTTTTTTGTTTGCATTTAAAGGTTGGTAGGAGAAGCAACCATGCAATCTCTGCAACTCTATGTGTTCTGCTCCAAGAACTCTGACTTTTTTATCAAAGGTAATGTCAACCAAATTCAAGCCCTTGATTCTTGGGCAACCCTTCTTTAAATTTATATATTTACATGCAGAGGTGAAGGTGGATAAACAATCAATTGGAGGGTGTGGCGGATTGCTGAGAAGAAAGAAAGGTGCTGTGGCCATTTTTCTTAATTACAGAGGCATCCGAATGCTCTTCATTTCTTGTCATCTCTCTGGTATGCGTCCAACTTTTATCATTCTATTTGAGCTTGAAAACTCATTCAAAACAAGCCCATTTCCAAGCTATGAGTCTTCTTTGAGTATTAGTGGCATGTTTTGGTATCTGCAGCTCACGCTCACAAGGTAGAGGAGAGGAACTGGGAGTGCAAACACATAACGCACTCGTTATTTTCAAAGAAATGGAACCCTTATGCATTGCCCGTTCAAGTCACCGTTTGGTTGGGGGATCTCAACTACAGAATTGAAGGGATCAGCACACACCCAGCTCGAAATTTGATCCGCAAAAATCTTCTTTCAGTAAGTAATCTCGTGTTTAACATGTTAATAACTTCGCAATGATATGATATTGTTCACTTTGAGTATAAGCTCTCGTAGCTTATATATTATTTACTTATGAATCCATGATCACCCTCTTGATTAGCCAACGTGAGACTCTTTCTCAACAATCCTCACTTCGAACAAGAACCTTCTTTGAGGCCTATGAAGCTCTCGAATAGCCTCTCCATAGAGCCTTCCTTGAAGCCTATGGAGCTCTCTAACAGCCTCCTATTAATTGAGGTTCGACTCCTCTGGATTCTTTGAACAAAGTACACCCTTCACTTTTGACTACACTTTTGAGGTTCACAATTTCTTTGTTCGAGATTTAAGAATTCTATTGACATTGACTAAGTGTTGGTTCTGGTACCATGTTAGGAATTACGAACCTCTACAATGGTATGATATTGTCAACTTCACGTATAAGATCGTATGCCTTACTTTTAGTTTCCCTAAAAGGGCTCGTACCAATAAAGATGTATTATTTATAAACTCATGATCATGTTCTTAATTAGATAACATGGGACTCTATTCCAATAATCCTCAACATAATTAGACCGTTTTTTTTTTAGAAAAACTAATACATTGTGGTGTGGTGTTTTTCTAATACATTGTGGTGTGGTGTTGCATGCAGCTGCTAAGGAGCAGAGATCAGCTTATGCAAGAAGCTGAAAGAGGACGCATATTCGATGGCTACTGCGAAGGAACATTGTCGTTCAAACCGACCTACAAATACAACGTCGGAAGTAGCAAATACGACAGCAGTTATAAGGTGAAATGCTGCTAGCGGATATGTTTAGTATCCTTGTTGAGAAAATGCATTTTCTATACACTAAGGGTGTTGATGACAGGTGAGAGTGCCATCGTGGACGGACAGGATCTTGTTCAAACTAGATGAGGAGGAGAAGATTAGTGCAAATTTATGTTCCTATGACTCAATGGATGA
The DNA here is from genome assembly GCF_002738365.1 of Cucurbita moschata. Classification (NCBI taxonomy): domain Eukaryota; kingdom Viridiplantae; phylum Streptophyta; class Magnoliopsida; order Cucurbitales; family Cucurbitaceae; genus Cucurbita; species Cucurbita moschata. Next base: position 6,232,951 of record NW_019268521.1, read on the forward strand.
GATTTACAGTTCCGACCACAAGCCAGTTAAAGCTCAGCTTTGTCTTCCACTTACAAACACATCCTCGTCTTAGTACCAGCTGCTCCCCACTCCAACCCACACTGCCTTCTCTGTATGTATCCCTTATTCCTAATTTCTTTCGTTCCATTCGTCTCTTTCGTATTTATATGCATGTGTATGTGTATGTGTAAGTATGTATGTATGTATTACACTGATTATAATTGACTGTGTATTTAGTTTAGAAAAAATGCAATTCTCACCAATTTTTCCCTCGAACAAAGTCTCAAGTCACCCTTTAAAATCGAGGTTTGACTACTTCTCTAATAGTCACCCTTTAATCGAGGTTTGACTTTTGTTCGGCACATGAGTCTCACACTTTAGTCAACACTTGAGTTGTTAAGTTAAGATCATAATTTTGATGTTATGTTAAGAATCACGAACCTTCACAATGATAGAATTGTTCACTTTGGGACCTCACGTGAGGTCCCATGGCAATTGAAAAGAGGAATGAGTGCCAGCAATTTGAGAGAGGAGCTAGTGCCAGCGAGGACACTGGACCCTGGAGGAGGTGGATTATTGTGAGATCTTTCATCGATTGGAGATGGGAACGAGTGCTTGAGGACCCTGTGGATTATGCAAGCTCACATCAATGAGAGAGATAAACAAAACATTTTTTATAGTTTGAAAACTTCAACCCTTTTATAAACTTCGAAAGGCTTAGGAAGCCTAAAGGGGAAAGCATAATATCTCCTCATTGTTGGAGATTTGATGTACAAACTTAATTTGGACATAAGAAAACAAAAGAGACAATGAAAAGACAACTTATTGACACGTAAGATTAGGCCGTTAAGTTAAGTCATCATTCTGAGAAATTCACGATAATCAATTACACCGTTGCCGTCAACATCAAACACTCCGATCATAGCCATGCACTCTTCTATGGATTTCACGTATCCAAGCCGTCCAAACATCTTTTGCAGCCCTGCCGGTCCGATGAATCCGCATCCCTTTTCACCTTCAAACATCTCAAAAGCCCTTTTCAGATCCTCTTTCTCTTCCTGCTCCCCACCCTTCACCAGCCGTTCGAAGTCTCCGAGCTCCAGTAACAAATCACCATCCCCGTCGAACTCTCTTATTAGACTTCGAGCATCGTCCCGTGTCATGTACTCACCGACTGATGCAAAGTAGGATTGGAGCTCGTCCCCTGAGATTTTGCCATCTCCATCGGCATCGAGGTGGCGGAAGGCAGCTTCGGCGAGCGGGGGCGCAGGCGTGAGGAGTAGTGGTGGAGGAGGAGGGTTAGACCGGGTGGGCTTATGTTTGAAGCGAAGGCGAGGGAGGTTGAGCTTGAGATTGGTGTTGGAAAACCATTTGAAGGGAGTGGAAATGGGTGAAAGGGCCATTTGGTAACTGATGGTGAGGAATAAGTATGAATGAGATGATATAAATATATGTAGAAATTGGATGTGAGAAAAGTGTAAAAGTCTTTTGGGAGAGTTATCAAGAAATTGCAAAAGACCCTACTCGAAATTGCACCGAAATTTCCTTAGAAATTATCATGTCGTTTCATGCAGTTATTGCAAATTTTCTAGATGAATATATCGTTGTCGGAAGACCCTTTGTTGTTGTTGTTTTTTTTTTTTATTTTTTTTTTTAAAAAAAATCAAGGAAAATGCTTGAGCACTCATGGGCTGACCTATAATGGACTAACTATTGGGCCATGACTGCTGATGGATCTGGGCCCAATGCATTATGGCTGCGAGTCCGGACGTCTTCTGCTTGTCTATCCATAGTCCATCGTCTTCTGCGAGTCCGGGCTTTTCTTTTTTTTTTCAAAAGCCCACTATTCTAAGACTTCTTCCATGGCTTGCTAGGCTAAGGCTAAGTTCACCGTTAGCAGATATTGTCCGTTTTGATCTATTATGTATCGCTGTGGAGATCTCACAGTCCACGTCGTTGGGGCCCTCACGGTTAAGTTTCCACACCCATGCTTCTAATCAATCTCCCATTAATGTGGGGATCTCACCATCTACCCCCCTTAGGGACCCTAGTGCTCGTGTGGGGGTCTCACAATCCACCCTCTTGCGGCCATAGCTCTAGATGTCTAGCTCTGATACCATTTGTAAAAGCCAAGCAGTTTTCGGTGTCTAGCTACCCTTATAAGGAATTGCTTATATTTCCCTCTCTAATCAATATGGGGATCTCACAATCCACCTCATTTGGAGCTCTAGCTACCAGTGTCTGGCTCTGATAGCATTTGTAACAGCCTAAGCAGCGTCCGGGGTCTAGCTACCCTTATAAGAAATGCTTCTATTTTCCTCTTCAATCAATATGGGGATCTCACAATCCACCTCCTTAGGGCTTTAGCTCTCCATGTCTGGCTCTGATATCATTTGTAACAGCTCAAGTAGCGCCCGATGTTTGGCTACCCTTATAAGAAATGCTTCTATTCCCCTTTTCAATCAATGTGAGGAGCTTACAATCCACCCTCTTAAGGCCCTAGCGCTCGATGTCTGGCTTTAATACCATTTGTAACAACCCAAGCAGCACTCGGTGTCTGACTAATCTTATAAAGAATACTTCTATTCTCCTCCCCTATCAACGTGGGGACTTCACAACCTGCCCTCTTAGGACCCAGCGCTCGATGCCGGGCTCTTATTCTATTTGTAATAGTCCAAGTTCACCATTAGTAGGTATTGTCTGTTTTTGCTCGTTACGTATCGTCGTCAATCTCATGGTTCTAAAACGTCTATTAGAGAGGTTTCCACACCGAAATGTTTCGTTCCCATCTCCAACCAATTTAGGATCTCACCCATTATGTTCCATTTGATTAGCCAACACGAAGATTTCTCCCTCAAGAATCGTTAACAAGAACTATTGAAATAAATAAATAAATAATAAATAACAATGTCCGTTTATCCTTCCAAGTGGGCTAGAGTTGATGTGACATTTGCATTAATGGTTGTGGAAAAACAAAACATCACCTACGACTTAGAGTATCTATCATTCATATTTCTACCTCTACTTTAAATAAACATAGAGCCCCATCCCACATATCCATCAATCCTTATAAAATTATGATTTTTTAAATATAACATTATGAATTTATTACTTCCCTTTGCTTTATTCAAAATCAAATTTTGAATACAGTTGAATCAATCTCTCTATGTACAAAACCAAAAAAATCAATCAATCAATTTCTTGAGCTTAGGAATCAATCGAAAATGGGGTCTGTAACAAATCATATGGAGCCCAAAGGGCGTCCACAGGGCAGGGCCGGTTCGCGACCAATCGATCCCACGGTTTACCTTTCCCACTCCAGTGCAACAAACTTACTGGACCAGGGTGCAGATTCCTGCACAGCCCTCTGATATTATCGCCGCCCAGCCCGTGCTGGTTCCACCGGTGGTCCACTGGAGTAATCCTCCCGCTGAACACCAACAAAAACGGCGGCAACGACCCCAATTCGTAGATTCTCATCCTCTTTTGCAATTCCATCCAATCCTCGATCTTGGCGGTGTAATCTCCGGCCCGCCACCGGTCCAGATCGATCACCATAACCCCCGTGTTGAAGTAACACGCTTTCCGGTTTGCAAACGTCAAAGACAGAGACGGGTTGGACCAAAACGACGGCGTGAAGTAGGTGGTGAAATTAGCGTTGCAGTACTCCGGCGCGGCAAGGACCGAGTCCCCGCTGAGTGGGTGGGCGGCGAGTTTCGCAATGTCGTCGACTAGGATTAGATCCGAGTCAAGGTACACGACCCGGGCGATGCACGTGGGAAGGAGGCTGCCCAAGTAGCTACGTGCGTAGTTCAACGGACAGTCCAACGCGGATCGGATTGACGTGGAGATCAATCGCGATGCCGCCTCCTCGTCGAAAGGGTAGAGTTGGAATTTCAGGTAAGGGAATGAGCGGGAGACGACGGCGCGTAAAGACGACACGTTGGCGGATGCGGAATAGACGAAGTGGAAAATTACGTTTTGGGGACAAGAACTGTGTTGGAGGACGGAAAGAACGGCAGCCATGGAGCCACGTATATAGGCGGTATCCAACGTCATCGCGACATGGACGGCGCGATCGAAGCAGAGATGTTGTTCGTTCGCGTCGGGGTCCTGGAGGTCGTCGGCAATGGAGGGGCAATCTGGGGAGTTGTAAAATTGGGGGGCTTCTCTGAAATTCGCGGCATTGGCGACCGCGGAGACGGCGAGGAGGAGGAGGGCGACGACAAGCGCGGAGGTCATGGCGGTCCGGCGAAGGGGAAGTCAGGGAATTTAGTAATGGGAAATGGGATTTAAATGAAAGTATATAAGGAGTGAAGAGAGAGACTGAAGGCGGAGATCCGTAGCTGTACCTTCAGACCGGAGTTTGACGTTTCAACGCGCTTTTTTTTTCCTTTTTAATTGTTAAAAAATAATTTGCATGGGGAATATTTGCCTAATTTAGTCAAAGTCAACAATGTAAAGCTGAGAGATTTTTCACCCTTTTGTTATATATATATATATTTTATACTTCACATTCTATGATCCAAGGAGGGCTATATTCTACTAGTTTTCTCTATTTACAATCAATTTTTAATTGAATTTTTATTTCGATATTTTTAAACTTTTAGAATGTTCTTTTGTGAGCTGAAAAACATTTTTTCGGGAAAATAATTTTCTTGGAAAAGTACACACAAAAAAGAATAATACAAAATTAAAATTAATATTTTGGAATATATTGTAACTTCATGAATCATAATAATGATCAAGATTGATAAACTTGACTTAGTTGGTCATGTAATTTATTGCTATCTTGAATTTAAGTTTATTGAAGTTAGCTAGGTAGTTGCATGAAAATTTTAAAATAATAATTGAAGAGACATGCATAAATAAGTTTATTGAATATAAAAAATAAAATGAATGTGTGAAGGAAGTTTCAGTGGGCATAGACAAGGCAGCTTGGTCAGTAGACCACAACAGCGGGTAGACCTTGACTTTGTATGTCCGTACATTTGTCGCCTTGTTCTAATTTCTAAAATTTTCCAACATTCAAACCTTTGGAATAATTTTCTTTGCTTTTCCTTTCTCATGAATTTTATTATTATTATTCTTATTTTGTTTTTAGTTGCTATTGTTACTGTTTGTGCCTAATTCTAACTGTTTTCTCATTGTATTTATATGGCAGTCTTAATCTTCAAACTCTTTAATTCTTAAAAATAATGTTATATAAAAATAAATATAAGTTTCAATATAAAAAAAAAAGAGTATAGAAATTTACGCGCTCATTTTCGTTTTCTTTTTCAAATTTGGAAGACAATGTATATCATAATTACCTGAGTATTATGATAAGCCTCCTCTTTGGTTTGGATAGCAAATTCTTCTGAGCTCATTGTAGTTGTCGATGTCGAAGTTGTGAGACGCCATGAGTTTCGTCTGCTTGGCTTTGAAACGACGTCGGAAGACGCCTTCGAAAGTGGGCTCTGTGGAGGTTGAGAGGAAGAAGCCATAGCCAAGGGTGAAGTAAAGGGATGTCACGAAGAAGCAAATGGGCTCCATTACGTCCCAGCTTAGCTCCCAGAATGTGAGCCTCATGAAGCCCAATGTCTGGCCCATTACAAGGCCCAATCCGCAAAATAACTCGGCCTGAACTTGGGCCTTGGCCTTTTTGTCAATCGCTGCCTTCTGCTTCTCCATTTCGGATAGTTGTTTGAATCTTGGGTCGTCTGGCGTTGCTATAGATCGAGATATCATCGTTTCCATTGATTTTGCCACCTGCAAACATTTCGAATTTCATTTAAATCAAACAATTTTCACTGAAAAGGTAACCATTTTGTCCCAAATTTTAAACTTCTTCAAACATTTTCCCCTACTCTGCATATTCGTCTAGTACTGTTCATCGTCATCGTCCTCTTAAATCGGTATTTCCGTAGGGGATGGATTGGGCCAGTTTTCTTTTTAGTTTGTAAATTTTCACCTCGCAACATCTAATCGGAATTTTAATTATACCTGATCAGGGCGGAGGAATACAATGTTCCCAAGGACGATGACGCTGCCAGATTTATCCAACAACTTGGCGAATTCAGCACCATCATCCTTGTTTCCACAATCATCAATGCAAATCCGAGTGAACTCAGAGTACGAAATCGAACTCCTCGGGATATCTCTAAGTTTCGCCTTAAGCTTCTCGACCTGTGACAGCCTTATGATTTTCCTGGCATCCTCAATCGAGATTCCACATCCAGAAACAGAGCATTCATTTTCTAACGAAGCCGGAGGTATAAGGCCGTCGAGCCGAATTCGATCTCCAGTAATGTTGCTGCCTCCGATCTTCTCTCGAAGCTTATTGCCAACCGACGTAGACAACAACTCCGAGATCGGAGGCGTGGAAGGCGAATAATAGATGGCTCTCCTATGAAGCAACCGCCGGAAAACGGCCTTGACGGCGGAATCCATCGGAGGAGAAAGGTAATCGCGGCGGATGCTGAAACAGAGAGATGGTGAAAAAGGATTAGTTCTGTAAGCATCAAGAAAGCGCTTGCAAAGAGGTCTCCGGAACGCCATTGATGGAGATGAGAGGAAGAGGAAAGAAATTGGGGGAGGGGAAATTGTAACGTAAAATTAGGGCACAGAGTTGGAATGACGAGAGGAAGAGAGAAGAGGAAGGGGTTATATAGGTATAACCATCCAAAGGAAGAGGAAGTGAACGGCAGTAAGTAGCGTGGGTCCCGCCTCGTTATTTGTCCTCAGCTGACGTCAGCACCGAATCAACCTCAAGAGAATCTAAATTAATTATATCAAGATTTTACCAAAAATAAATTATTCCAGCAAATGTTATATTTAAAATCGCAAAATTACCAATTTACCCTCCCTTTTCCATCTTTCTTTTTCAAAAAACCTGAGGGTGTCGTCTATGCACCGAAGCAACCCATGCTGTTTTTTTTTTTCCTTTTGGTTTGGGAATTTGCTATAATAAACTATGGCTGCCATGAAAGGGGATGTTAAGTTGTTAACCATATAGATTCTCTCATCCAAAGTTGCCACTTTTCATCCCTAATATACCACAAATATTCATTTCATGATACGAACAAGAGATTTGAAATAGAGACGAGAACAGAGAGAATGAAGGTCATGCCCTATCCCGTGAACATCTCTAGAAGAGAGGTGTCAAAAGCGCGAGGGCATAGTACCTAGTGAGCGATTGGAGAAATAAGGGGTGGTGGGCTAGTGATGTAGCACCCAACAAGACATCCTCCCAAAGTTTTGTTATTACTTGCCCCTCACGACTCACGCGACCCTCCCTTAATTTCTCCCCCTTCATGCTTTTTGACCCATCTTAAACTATTAGCGCACGCCCACGACACGACACATGGAATCAATATTCCTTTAACGTTAAATCTTCTCCTCCCAACTCTGAACCAGAGAAATCATTGACAACCACTTGGGCTTTGTCTGCATTTTAAATGGGCCCAATATCTTCCTTCCATAAATATCCAAACTAAAGCAGGCTCGGCCCAAAGCTCAAATTGGCCCACATTGAAATGTAGTTAGTATTGGGCTACAAAATCAGGCCCACAAATATTCAAAAGCACCGAAATTTTCCACTCACCGAGATTTAGGCGGGAACACGATTTAAAATTCAAAAAATGCCACAAGGATATTTTTCAACCCAACCGTCAAAATTTCTAGCCGTTAATAATTTAATTTAATATATATTTAAATTTATTGTGGAGACTGAGTGTGACTTAATAGTGAGGGGTCTGGACTATAGCAGATTGAATTGAATGAGGAGAGATGAGAGTTTGGTATCTGAAAATAGACAGCAAAACGTGAGAGGGCCCCGCTTTGATTCTTAAAGATCTCTTCTTTTCTTTCCATACTTTATTTCACGCATTCAATTACACCTTCATAGCTGGCCCCCTCTTCCCTTCGCTATTTCTTTTCCTCTCCTCAATCAATTCATTTACTCCATTTTCCTAATATTCTATATGGATTAGACTTGAACCGATCAATCGTTACAAGGATGTAGAAACTTATTTCTAGTAGACACGTTTTAAAACCGTAAAACTGATGACGATACGTAATAAACTAAAGCGAATCGTATCTACTAACAGTAGTCTCGAGCGGTTACAAATGAGATCAGAGTCTAACACCGGGCGATCCCGTCCCAATGATGGTGGATTGTAAGATCCCACATCAATTAGAGAGAGAAACGAGCCTCTCATAGGAGGGTGGATTGTGAGATTCTACATCACCCACATCAGTTAGAGAGGGGAACGAGCCCCCACCAAGGGGGTGGATTATGACCTACATTGATAAGAGAGGGAACAAGAGTATAAAACCTCAAGAGGGGAACAAACTCCTCAGAAGAGTGTAGATACCTCGGGAGAATGAATCATTGTTTGTAAGAGTGTAGAAACCTCTCCCAGTAGACTCGACCAATTTTAAAATCATAAAGCTGACAAAGACAAAGACAGACAATATCTACTAATAATAACCTTTTTGAATATGAATCTATAATCTTTATCAAAAGTTACAAAAACACAACAGATGAACATAATCAGGTGGGTTTTACAGCATGTGTGTAAAGATTAATATGCAACATAACAGAAGCCAAGAATAAAGACTGCGGTTAGACATTGATTCATTGGTATAATCGAGATGTCAAGAAACAAAGATAAAGCATTAAAAGAATATACACATTCATTTCAAGATACCCGGTCTCCCAAGTCAGCATTCAATCCATCGAGGCTTAGGAAAATGAAGTCAGCAAGGACTTCTTAGTTTTCGTAGGTCTATTTGCCAGTCATACATACATTATATAATTACTATATTCATCTACCATAATTACACTAACAAAAGGGTAACGATACCTCGATAACAAGCCAAGATACTTATATTACAGAGAACCATTAATGCAGCGGGGAAGTGGGAATTTCGGGTACTGCTGTTTCTTGAGTTAGAAATGGTGGAATAAGCTTGGTGTTACAGCCTTTACTCATCATTTGCAGATGGTTTTGAGTCTCTTTGCAGCGTGGACAAACCCGACAATCACCTGTAACTCGTCGATTTGCTGCACAAGCATTGTGAACAAACGAACATGTTATGGGACGTGTACACAACAATTAACGGTTAGACCAAGAAAATTAAGTACCTGTGACATGAAATGCCTTTGAACAACATCCACCAGCTGCTCTTTTGATGGGTTAGGAAAAGCGTCCACCTAGAAGACATGGAATTCTCTCAATCATGGTGGTAGAAACTTGCAGCTTAACCAAACCATCACACACTTATACCAAAGTAGCGGTAACTTACAAGATTGAAGTGTCGCCAATATCTCCATAGGGCAGACATCTCAAGTTTACCAAGGTCAACTTTCTGTACAGGGAACATCATTAATCAAAACCCAACTTAAATTACAAGCGTAGTATCACTTCATTTAAAAAATGATCAGTTTCTTAAGTACCATGGACCCACGAGGGGTGGAAATAGATCCTTTGGACTGTGATTCATAAGAGAAGGATCGGCCGATGGTTTTGTGTGACGATCCCGATGATTTGTGCGTCCGATGTCTTGGTCTATGGGACTTTAGAGTGTCATCAGATGCTGGGAAATCAGAATACCAAAAGCATTATGAAAAAAGTAAAGCATGGGGAGGGGCCAGAAGAGAAGGAATCAAAGACACAACAAGGTTTCAAATAAAGTAAAAGGTGAATGAGCAAAGAATCCTAAGTACCAACCTCAAACCACTATTCCTAGAATGCATATCATTCCACAACAACTACAGAGGACCAATGAAACAATTACCCAAAACAAGCAAGCGTTTTAATTATGAATACCCTAATCAGAATCAAACAAAAGTGAAGACAATAAGCTTTTTTTGGGGCCTTTTTACTATGTTTAATTGATGCCAGCTTACAATATTCACTAATCTAATCCATTTGAAGAATCGACAATCAATTGTTGTTTATTCAATCAGTGAGCAAGAATAGGAAAGATTCTGAAGTTACCCATATCGGATCCATTCCAGTGTACGTTTTCAAATTCGAAATCATCATCGTCCTCGTTGCCAGTCGGAGCTCCGATTACACTGAGGGCATTTCTCTGTAGCTTAACTTCAATGCCGTTCGTGAGAACCTGAGGATTTTTTAATTTCGAAATTAAACGCTAAACCTAGAATGTACCCAAAATCTAGTGACCTGCAGATTTCAAAAGAACAATCCCACTGTTCTAACATCAATGTGACAGCTGGATAAACATGGAAACAAACTTCAAAATTCGTAGGAAGAATATCCGAAGGAAACAGAACAATAATCTGGGGAGATTCGTGAAATTATGAAATCGGAATTCAATAAAAAAATTTCAATATTGCAATAAATGGATTTTACATTGTTAATGAAACCCCCATCTCCAATCACCAGATCCATAGGCAAAATTCAACATGCAATTCATAGCTCAAAGCCCAAAATCAAAGCATAAAACCGAATCTTTTTCCATAGTAGATTCAAAACTCGTAAATGGATGTAATAAACAGAGTGAACATACAATAATAGCTGGGAACCACAACGACAAAATTGATTAAAAAACCCCGATAAAACAAAATTGTGAATTGGGGAAAACAGCATTGACACTCGAAATTGATTCAATCCAGACTCATTGTGCCCTAGGCTCACTCACACAAACAGGTCAATTAAACAAAGTGACATACCAGCCAATGCCATCCGCCCAAACCAACAGCCTTTTTAACAACGCCTTGAAGTCCAACGAGCACCGATTTGGTGCGGTTGTTGCCGGTGACGACAACTTTCGTATGACGAGGGAGAACAGAAAGCTCCTCCTCACTACTATCACCACTGGTCTGCAACTGCGAGAAGCCGCCATTGACGGAGCTCTCCACTGCTTCAAGCATTCCCGAATCCTTCGGCAATCAATTCGAGCAAACAGGGGAAAATTCAATAGAAACAGAGCTTGGAAATTAGACGATGCAGAAAGATCAAGGAGTTTCGAGCATGTTTTCGGGAATTTCAGCAGCAAAAGACAGCGAAATCGCAGAGAAATTTGGGAATTTTCGTCGACAACAAACACATAACAGAGTAAGAGAGAGATAGAGTAGAGAGAGAATGTGTGCTTTATTTGAGAGAGAGAAATGAGAGTGACTTGAATTGTTCATTGGTGTGTATTGCTACGAATCCCAACGTCTTTAAAGCAACTAATTACAAGCCGCCACGTGTAATCAGATCACTCTCTCCAATTCTTTCCCAAAAATCATCTTTACTATTTTTCTCCTTCTTCCTCCCGCCTTTCAAACAAATATCTCCCCAACCCCTAGAAATTACATTCATTACAATAAATCAATCACTAATAATTAATTAATTAATTTATTAGTATATTTATATATTTATATAACGAAAAAGAAAAAGAAATTTCTCTCGTGATTTTTCTTGCTTTGTATGAAAGAGGAAAATGTATGGTAATTACGTTTGTTGTAAAAGAACTCGACAGGACGACAGAAAACCGCTAGCGGTTTTGTTTTTTTAATACCAGAAATGTGGCAGGCAAGGTGACAGGATGGTGAAATGACGAGAATGCCCCTGAACGATATTTCAATGTCTGTGGACAATGACACAGAGGCAAAGAGAATCGGAAGCTGATTTTATATATTTTTTTTAGGGTTTATTAATTATTATATTGTTATTTTATTAAGAAATAAAATTAGGGGAATGGGACATGAGTCAACCCAAATGAGCGCCTCAAATTACGTTGGAACCCACAGTGACAGCGTTTTGTACTGTCCTTACCACACTCTGTCCTTTCAATCACTGTTTCTTCTTACCCTTTTCTTTTTCCTTCAAATTCAATGTTTTGGAATTAATTTATTACTATATAAAGTTCAACTTCAAAATTTTAATTTGTCTGAATTCAATCTTCAAATTAATATTTACTATTAGTTTAAACAAATCATTAGAACAAATTTTTAACTTTATAAAAAAATATAGTTACTGAATTTAAATAATGAAAAAGTGTTATTTTATACTTTATTTAAGAAGTCATGTACCAAAATAGAATATATCTAAAATAGTTGGACCAAAATGCTATTTTATTTATTTATTTTTTTCTTTCTTTAGGTATACGTATGGGTGGAAGGAGGGTGGCGTGTCGTATTGAAATTGTGAGTCACGGGATTACGTTAAATTGGTTGGCGAGCATACGTGGAAGAGGACAGAAGGATTTAGTCCGTTGGATCATTTCCCGCCAGGATAAGGAATGATGAGCCGTTGATTGGTGAGACGACGGTGGATTGGATGGGAAAATGATAATCATAGCTTTTATCTAGAGAAGAAAAAGAAAGAAAAATAAATACATAAATAAACAAAACTGTACCCTGTAACGCATAAAGCCGACGAAAGCTGTAGAGCTTGTGTCGTCCTCCTGTCATCCACTTCCCTCACATCGCATTCCGAATTGTCAATTTCAACACCTTTTTTCTTTTCTTCCAAATTTTCAACATTTCATCTTTAATCCTTATATACGCATAAACTAAATATGTGACTAAAAGGAGCATAATTCAACCTACATAATATATAAATATACATATACATATATATATATATATATATATATCTACTTCTTTATTGAAGTTGAGGAAGAATTGTCAACATTTTTAGTCAAATTTAACATTCAATATTATTAATGAGCTTTATTAAAAAAATAATATTAATACACAAGGAACCTTTTAAGCAATAGCAAGAAAATTGAAAAAACACTTAAATATCATGAATTTAGCCTAATTTTTGTATTGCTTTATTGGTTAAGTTTTATGAATTATTTGTTGGGTTTCAAGCACGAGGCATTGCGACGGCTACGAAATCATTGGGCCTTCCCGGGAACTTGGGCCCACATTTCTATTGGGCTAAAATTTGCAAGGGGACTTGAGACCTAATGAGTCCGAATATTCGAATTCGACCCTGGAATTCTGCGACTCGTAACCTTAAATCTTGCGGAAACTACTTACGTTATAAATGTTGGATTAAGAGAAGCATACCATTGTTCTCTTATGCTCTGCCACCGAAGCGTGTTCTGAAGGTTGAAAAATAGTTGCAGGAAGCCAACATGTTTTTGTCGTCTGTAAATACAAATTACAATTAAGAATTCTAAACAAAGGAGAACTTAAACTACTCAGCATCAGATCATCAGAACCATTTTATCACACTGATTTCTAAGATTAGTTAGAGATAACCTTTTTTTTTTTTCTATGAACATGTCAAGATCTAGTCTCCAAAGCTCCGGTGAGCAACTCCGATCGCTGATCTTCTACTCTTAGTTTCATACCATCGCACTCTTGATATCTGAAGCAATTGACTAAGTGATCGTTAACAATTCCGGTAACCTGCATGAAGGAATAAACCACAGTTGGCCCAACACAACGAAAGCCTCTTCTTAGCAAATCCTTGCTCATGAACTCTGCTTTCGGCGTCTTTACTGGTACTTGACGGGCATATCGAAATCTGTTTGTTATAGGCTTCTTGTTGACAAAGCTCCAACAATAGTTGCTGAAGGTACCAAATTCCTGTTGAATCTGTGGAGAAGTCAAAAGGCAATGGAAACGTAAAGATTCAGCTTTCAACCGCTTGAAAGGGATGGAAGTTGTGACAACCAAACGCCTGTTCTTATGGGTTGGCTTTGGCTTAACAAAAAATAGGAAGTGCTAAAGCTTAACCAAAACTCAATACCTTGAGTACTTGATTAGCGTTCTCCACGATTGCACGAAGCTTTGGTTCAGATAGGAGCTGGATGCCATTTTCTTTTAGTGTCGTAAACTCATTCTGTGTGAACTGTGCGATGGTAGATGGGTCAAAATCATTAAAAACCTTCCTGCAAAGAAGAGAGAAACGGAAGACAATTTAGAACAATGTTCTTTTAGGGACTGATTTGTATTCAAGTTTTGGGCAAAAATGAAAAGTAGACCTAAATATATCTCTCTTGCAAAGAATCAAGGGCCAAGTAAGCTCTGCTAAGGCTTGTGATAATACAAGTAACTCGAACAGCTTCCTGTCGTCATGAACTGGGACTCCCCATTCTTCGTCATGGAAAGCGATGTAAAGGGGGTCTACAATAAGAAACCATCACAATACATTACAGGATAACCAGAGATTCATAATCGATGTGAATGTAACTGATTTTTAAAAATATTAAATTCACATATAATAATGAATTGTAATATTCAAATAACATAATAAGTAAAATCCTTCATGCAACAAATATGAAGAGATTAAATATTTGATTGCATTACAATACAATAATCAAAATATTTCAATGCAAGTACAAAATGAGTATTGAACTAAGATAAACTATATTATTATGTTCCGAATTGAAATTGTGCGATTGTTTTCTGTCCATCTCATATCCATTGTTTCCTCGATTCAAATAAGCAATAGTCAATAATAAGCAGAGTTTAAGCTTGCTTACCAGAATAAGGCGTTATCCAACCACAGCGTTTCCCCGGAACCGAGAGCCTAGGCGTCGTTGTGGTTACGTTTGGATCACCTCCGGCAGCAACAGCCTTCACAGGCTTCACATCGCAGGGCTTCACTTTAGGATTCAACAATTTGGTCGAATAGTTGCTTGATAAAGAATCGGATGAGCAGGAGCTCCCGATGGAGATATTGTCTCGAACAACCGATTCAGGAATCGCCGGAAGCGCCTTGTTCTGCTTCTCTGAGTTCTTCAAAGTCTCCTGTTTACATTTCGGCTTCTCAGGCGCCCTATCTCTGTTCCCGCCGGGTCCAAGAATTGCTCGGGACTCCAAAACCGGTTTAGCGTGCGAATGGAGCTTCGTAGCCACAGACATTGCTCGAGAAAGATATACGTCAACGAAAATCCCTACCAGAATCGAATTCTGTGTGGATCAAAACAAAGCAAGCTCGGCAACGAACGTCGAATTTTCCAGAGACAACACAACTGTACGATTTGAAGGCGAGACGAGACGAAAATGAAGAGATTATTGATACTGCAAATGCAAAAGAGCTTTAGAGAAAGCCTTACGGTTTGGGAGTGAAGAGCAGAAAGGCGTCGTGGCGAGAGAGAGAGAGCAGTGACTCCGTGGGCAGAGGACGAAGAAACGGGTCGATAGCTGAGAGGATGTTGTTAAGGATAGTTGACCGTTCACTATAAGGCAAATATCTAGATATTTGCCTTACATTACGGGTTACCATATTTGCCCTCTTATTAAAGGCAAATATATTGCATTCATTTATTATTCTTTCCTTTTATTACTATTTCCATAATATTTGTAATTTACCATATTTCTGTATCCTGAAAATGATTATAAATAAGAGAACTCTCACCCCCATTTAGGTGTGGTGATTCAGCAAACATTCACATGGTATCAGAGCCCTTTCGGTTTAACAACCCTGATCCTTTCTTCTCTATGGCTTCCGAATCTTCTTATCATCTTCTTCCTTTCAATACTCTAATCCATATGATCACCATCAAACTTTCTTCCTCCAATTATCTTCTTTGGAAAAGCCAGCTTCTCCCTCTCCTTGAGAGTCAAGACATGCTGGGCTATGTCGATGGAACTATGGTTCCACCACCTCGCTTTGAACCAGAAACCTCTTCAACACTCAACCCCAAATATTTGGCATGGAGAGCAGCCGATCAACGACTTCTCTGTCTCCTGCTCTCCTCTCTCACTGAGGAAGCCATGGCTGTTGTCGTTGGTCTCCCTACTGCACGTGATGTTTGGCTTGCGTTGGAAACTACGTTCAGCCATCAATCGAAAGCTCGTGAACTGAGACTCAAGGATGACTTGCAGTTGATGAAACGTGGCACCAAACCTGTTGCTGAGTATGCTCGTGCCTTCAAAAAAATTTGTGACCAACTTCATGCCATTGGCAGACCGGTCGAGGACATTGATAAAGTGCACTGGTTCCTTCGTGGACTCGGCACCGAATTTTCAGCTTTTTCTACTGCTCAGATGGCTCTTACCTCTATCCCCTGTTTTGCAGATTTAGTCTCTAAAGCTGAAAGTTTTGAGTTGTTTCAGCTCTCCCTTGAGTCCTCTAGCTCCACTCCTACAGCATTCACAGTCACTAATCGTGGTCGCACTCATGGAAGCCACCCTGCTTCCTTTACCAACCAGCGAGGTCGTTCTTATTCTCACAAAAACAACTCTTCTAATCGAGGACGAACCCACTCAAGTCAAGGTCGTCGACCACCTCACTGCCAAATATGCCGCAAAGAGGGCCATTATGCTGACCGCTGCAACCAACGGTATGTTCGACCTGATTCTTCTCATGCTCACCTTGCTGAAGCCTTTAACACGTCATGTTCTATTGCTGGACCCGATACTGCTGATTGGTTTCTGGACACTGGAGCTTCGGCCCATATGACTGCCGACCCATCTATTTTGGATCAGTCTAAAAATTACACGGGTAAGGACTCTGTGATTGTAGGAAACGGTGCATCCCTACCCATTACCCACACCGGTACTCTTTCTCCTGTTCCAAATATTCACTTGTTAGATGTCTTGGTTGTCCCTCACCTCACTAAAAATCTTCTTTCCATAAGTAAATTAACGTCTGATTTTCCTCTCTCCGTTACATTTACTAATAATCTTATTACTATCCAGAATCGTCAAACAGGAAGGGTGGTGGCAACCGGTAAAAGAGATGGAGGGCTATATGTGCTGGAGCGCGGCAACTCTGCTTTTATTTCAGCCCTTAGAAACAAATCTTTACATGCTTCATATGATTTATGGCATGCTCGTCTAGGTCATGTGAATCATTCTATTATTTATTTTTTAAATAGAAAAGGTCATCTTTCTCTTACGTCTTTATTGCCTTCTCCATCATTATGTAATACCTGTCAGCTTGCGAAAAGTCATCGATTGCCTTATTCCCGCAATGAACGTAGGTCGTCTCATGTGTTAGATCTTATTCATTGTGATCTTTGGGGTCCTTCTCCTGTCAAATCAAATTCGGGTTTCCTTTATTATGTTATTTTTATTGATGATTATTCTCGATTCACTTGGTTTTACCCTTTAAAATTTAAATCTGATTTTTTTGATATTTTTCTTCAATTTCAAAAATTTGTGGAAAATCAATATTCTTCTCGTATCAAGGTATTTCAAAGCGATGGTGGTACCGAATTTACTAGTACTTGTTTCAAAACTCATTTACGTAATTCTGGCATCCACCATCAACTCTCTTGTCCATATACACCTGCTCAAAATGGTCGTGCCGAGAGAAAACATCGTCATGTGACTGAGACTGGCTTGGCCCTTCTCTTTCACTCTCATCTTTCTTCTCGTTTTTGGGTTGACGCCTTCAGCACTGCAGCTTATATTATCAACCGGTTGCCTACTCCACTTCTTGGAGGTAAGTCACCCTTTGAACTCCTTTATGGTTACACTCCACATTATGACAATTTTCATCCATTTGGTTGTCGTGTTTATCCTTATTTGCGTGATTATATGCCTAACAAGCTTTCTCCCCGCAGCATTCCTTGTATTTTTTTGGGTTATAGTCCTGCTCATAAAGGGTTTCGCTGTCTTGATCCGACCACCACTAAGCTATATATCACCTGTCATGCTCAATTTGATGAAACCCACTTTCCTGCTATTCCTAGCTCCCAGACCCAACCTCTTTCCTCTATTCCTATTTCAAATTTCTTAGAACCACATTTTCATCGTATTGATTCATCCCCCCCTACCACTTCATCACCGCAAACTCCTCGATCCAGTTCATCCCCGTGTGATATTTGTTCTGACCTTGTAGATGAGTCTGTGCAGGTTGATACTTCTCTTACAGGTTCCACTTTGCCACCCTCGACTTCTAATTCGACCTCTATTGAACCTCCTGTTGATTTCTCTTCTTTGGGCACTCATCCTATGATCACACGAGCCAAAGCTGGTATATTCAAGACTCGTCATCCAGCAAATCTTGGTATTTTGGGCTCATCTGGACTTCTTTCTGCTCTTCTTGCATCCACTGAGCCAAAAGGATTCAAATCTGCGGCTAAGAATCCTGCTTGGGTGGCTGCCATGGATGAAGAAATTCGAGCATTACAACAAAATGATACTTGGACTTTGGTTCCTCGCCCTGCCAACACCAACATCGTGGGCTCTAAATGGGTGTTTCGTATTAAATATTTGCCTGATGGATCTGTCGAGCGTTTCAAGGCTCGTCTTGTTGCCAAAGGTTATACTCAGGTTCCTGGTCTTGACTACACTGACACTTTCAGTCCGGTTGTCAAAGCTACCACTGTCCGTGTTGTGCTTTCTATTGCAGTCACAAATAAATGGCATCTTCGACAACTTGATGTCAAGAATGCTTTTCTCAATGGAACTCTTATTGAACGTGTTCATATGGAACAACCTCCTGGGTATATTGATCCTCGATTTCCCACTCATGTTTGTCTATTAAAGAAAGCCCTCTATGGTTTAAAGCAAGCTCCTCGTGCTTGGTTTCAGCGTTTTAGCTCATTTCTTCTCACACTTGGGTTTTCTTGCAGTCGCGCTGACACGTCCCTTTTTGTCTTTCATCAGCAATCTAACATTATCTATTTGCTTCTTTATGTTGATGACATTATTGTTACCGGCAACAACTCATCTCTTATTGACAGCTTTACTCGCAAGCTTCATTCTGAGTTTGCTACCAAAGATTTGGGTTCTCTCAGTTACTTTCTTGGTCTTGAAGCTTCACCCACTCCTGATGGTCTCTTTATTAGTCAGTTAAAATATGCTCGAGATATTCTTACTCGTGCTCAGTTGCTCGATAGCAAACCAGTTCACACTCCCATGGTTGTTTCTCAACACCTGACTGCTGATGGTTCTCCTTTCTCTGATCCTACTCTCTACAGATCTCTTGTTGGCGCCCTTCAGTACTTGACTATTACGCGTCCAGATATTGCCTATGCTGTCAATTCTGTCAGTCAATTCTTGCATGCCCCTACTGCAGATCACTTTCTTGCTGTCAAACGTATTCTTCGTTATGTCAAAGGAACACTCCACTTTGGTCTTACCTTTCGTCCATCCACTGTTCCTAGTACGCTAGTCGCTTATTCGGATGCTGACTGGGCTGGTTGTCCCGATACTCGTCGTTCTACATCCGGCTATTCTATTTATCTTGGTAACAATCTGGTTTCTTGGAGTGCCAAAAAGCAACCTACTGTCTCACGCTCCAGCTGTGAATCTGAGTATCGTGCTCTTGCCACAACCGCTGCTGAACTTCTTTGGGTTACGCATCTTTTGCATGACCTCAAGGTCCCTATTTCAAAGCAGCCCTTACTCTTATGTGACAACAAAAGTGCTATTTTTTTGAGCTCTAATCCCGTTTCTCACAAGCGGGCCAAACATGTTGAACTAGATTATCATTTCCTTCGAGAACTTGTTATCGCTGGCAAACTTCGCACACAATATGTACCCTCTCATCTCCAAGTTGCTGACATCTTCACAAAGAGTATTTCTCGACCTCTCTTTGAATTTTTCAGATCCAAGCTTTACGTTCGTTCAAATCCGACGCTCAGCTTGCGGGGGGGTGTTAAGGATAGTTGACCGTTCACTATAAGGCAAATATCTAGATATTTGCCTTACATTACGGGTTACCATATTTGCCCTCTTATTAAAGGCAAATATATTGCATTCATTTATTATTCTTTCCTTTTATTACTATTTCCATAATATTTGTAATTTACCATATTTCTGTATCCTGAAAATGATTATAAATAAGAGAACTCTCACCCCCATTTAGGTGTGGTGATTCAGCAAACATTCACAGATGTTTAAGCAGAAGAAGGATTGTTTGGATTTGTACGGGAAACCTACAACAGCCGGTGACAATGCACGCGTGGCTATGGAACTTTACCTGTTTATCTTCAAGTAGGAGGACTCCATGGCTATGCCATTTTTTTCTTCCACACCGTACTCATTAAATTTGTTGAAAGTGTAGGAATTACCTTGTGTGTAAATTTTTTGTTAATATTGTAAATAAAAAGGCTAAAATAGTCATATTTAAACTCTTTTGAAATTACCCATCAAAATTCTTCAAAATAGAAATCAAAATGGGTATTTAAACCTATAATTTACCATGCATTCCTCTTAAAGGTATTTAAGTTTTTAATTTTATTCTAATAAACTCTTAAACTTTTTAATGTTGTAAGACCTAAAAAAAAATGGATGGATTCATTATAAATTTAAATTTTAAAAATGTAAAAGGTGACTTGCAAACATGTAGAAGGGTATAAATGGAATTTGGGGGGTGCATTTGAGGAAGAAGTAGAAATACAGGGGCGGGAAGGGGGATAGCTTAGGCAAAAAGAATCCAAAGAACTCCCTCACCCCTTACCAGACAAACGCAAAAAGAACTGCCCTTTTGGGAAGAAAACACAATAAAATAAATAAATAGATAGATAGATAAATAAAAAGCACAAAAAGAACAACAATAGTGGGTAACCAACGGCTACCTCACCCGCCTCCACTCAAAATCATCTACAAACTTTTTTTAATTTAATGGGCTTCCTTTGTGGGCTTTCAGCCCATTTCATCCCCTTATTCATGGGCTCCAACCCCCAAGCCCATCTATTCAAGGCCCAAACTCAGAAACGTGAATTAGTTTCTGTTTCACGGGAAATTGGAAGGCCTACTTTGGAACAAACCACTAAAAGTGCCCACACGTGAGATCAACGTGCCACACCAATCCACCATATTTCCAATTTTGCCCCTGCATATTGATTCACGCTCCCCCACCCTATTATATGGATGGTGTTTTTTATATAATAAATTTTGAAAAAACATTTGATAAAATTCATAAACTTCCAATTTTGTTTTGGTTTTTTCAAAAGTTCTCGTACTGTTTCACTACTAGCACTACTAGCAGATGTTGTCTGTTTTAGTCTGTTACATATCGCCGTCAGTCTCGCGATTTTAAGACGTTTCCACGTCCTTACCAGGAATGTTTTGTTCTCCTTTCTAACCAACTGCTCGGTGTCTCTGGCTTTGATACCATTTGTAACATATGCATTTTAAAACTGTAAAACTGACAACGAAACGTAACGAGCCAAAGCGACAAGTATCTCAAAACAATCTTCAACCGATTGTGATAACAAAATAATAAAAAAAAATATTTAAATTATTTTTCTTCATTAAAGGACATTTGGATTTTGTATGTAAACAAATGCAAATGACACTTTAAAAAGCTTTATAGAGACATCTCTTTGTGTGCACCTCATTGCCTTCCATTCTGCCAAAATCACAGTTCCCATAATGCCGCGATTATATATCATTGTCCACTCAGCGTATTGAAATGAGTCCAAGCCTCCTACATGAATCCATAGAACAATATTGAGCTATTAAACACACATGAAACGCACTCCCAATCAATACCTCAAATCGTTAACGCATTCTATTCTCTATCTAACGGTCAAAAGTTCGAAACTCCACCCGAACATATTGTAGAACTCAAAAAGAAAAATCAGAAATCCCGGCTCTTTAAAACGCTCAAATTATCAGGTTCTGTCAAAAGACAAGCAAGTAGAACTGTTTGATCATATCATAGAATTCATGTTTGGTTGTAACTTTTGAATACCTGTAGTATTTCAAAAACTTTTGCTGCAATATACTTTTGATCTGATGAAGCACCCTTCTGTTGTAGCTTATCAGGGTGAAGGTACAGCAAAGCCTTCTGATAAGATCTCTTAACTGCATGTCCATCGATTATATCAACCAGAGGAACAGCCTTCCATCCGCTCTTAGGCCAAAGAACCTTGCATACATCAAAGAACAGTTCATAGAAATTGAAGAAATGTCGAGCATCGACCTCAAGAACGAACAACAAACAGAGTTAATAAGATAACAGTCTCACATATTGCAAAGTTGACAGCAGCGAACGTATATTCCCTTCCTTCCCGTTCGACCAATGTCGTATTTTAGTATCGATAGCCTGCATCGTGACAAGTTCTTATCAGCTTACTTCCCCACCTGCTGCAATGAACATAATACATGTACTTAATGTGAGATGCATTACTTGTAATCCTTCACGACCATTGTCTGTTACTCTGGAATCATCATAGTCTTGTGGTAATTCTTTTACCTGTCATAAACCAACCAAATCAGCTCGTTAGATTGTTGGCCATTAATTGGTACAAAGCATTCCACCACGTTTCTTGTTTCGTATTCACATATACTTGATGTAATTTGCTAGCAGATATTGTTCACTTTAACCCGTTACGTATCGCCACCAGCCTTACGGTTTTAAAACGTGTCTACTAGGGAGAGGTTTCCACACGCTTATATAAGGAATGCTTCATTTTTGCAAGGATGAACATACCGAGAAATGCTCTTGGAAGGGCTCCTCCACGTCCGGAGTTGTAGACTTTGCGACACCGGGAACATGAACTGACATCAAGAAGTAATGTATTATGCAATGGATCATCGAATCTTTGATAGAAACTATGAAGTACACAGCAGAGATGCATCACTAACCAGTGTTTGGTGCTGGACTTCTGTAGCTAGCAGCTTTTTTAGCAGAGTGATCATCCACTGATTGCTTGGAAACATCATCTCCCTACAAAGATTGAAAACTGAGGTCCATCAAAAATATTTTTGACTTGCAAATTCTTATCTTCAATGGTGCAAAAGAGAGTACCTTGGTGGAAGCATCTGTGTTCTTATTCAGCTTGGGTTTCTCATCCTTCCTTATTTTATTGACAGTTGCTTCTGTTTGAGCTTTTGAAGCACTTTCCTGTTTCCTTGTAGAGCTATCATTTGCTAAATCGACTACGTCTCGGGGTTTCGATGCAGGTACTTGGTTGAAAATCTTAACGAACTCCGAAATTTTCCCCCCAGCTTTCTTTCTGCCAATGTTATGCCCAGATTCCATGTCTGCACTTAGGAAACTAGGTGTCTTCATTTTTGAATTTCTCAGTGAAGTTTGTCTGCTCAAGTTTTCTGAAGGAGCGGCTGAAATTGCTTCCTCAAAACTTCCACCAGCCTTTCTTTGATCAACACCAGCTATGTCAGGCAGTAAACCCGTTCCCTTTTCGTCATCGACGTTTGCAGTTTCGTGAAAGACGAGAGGAAAATCAATGTGCTGTATAGTTGATGTTGGGGAATGCATCTCATTTTTATTCTTCACTACCCTATCGGTCGAGCTCGAGCTTCTTCGGATCATAGTCTTTGATCTTGATCTCGATCCGTTCCCTCCTCTCAGTGGCATCATCAGAGGCACCCCTTTGCTTGCCCATTTGTAAATGGAGAAATGGAACTGAAATTGACCACTACCATTAGAATCCTCTAAACTATCTACTCCTTTCGTTGAACTGTTTCCACTCATAGCATTACTATCAGACTTTCTAAAGGATGATGCTTCCTCACTGCCACGTTCTTGGAATTCAGAAGACAAAAGACCAGAACGATGGCTTGATGTGCTTGAAGAAAATCTGGAAAGAGTGAACCTAGGAGAATTTGTATGGCTTCCATTCAAGCCACCGTCCTTGTTTCTTGATGGGTTCGATCCAAACGCTGGTAAATCAGTCCCTTTGGCCAATCTTGAGGGTAGGCTGCCACAAATCAAAGAGCCATACATTAACGCTTAGAAAATTAGCCATCAATATAATCTTGGAATGAAACCCATTTATGAAATCAAGAAACGGAAGAAGAAGAACCTTAATTGTGCAGGGAGGGAAGAACTGCCGAAGGGCTCTACCGGCGGCGGAAGAGGTCTAGCAGGACTTAGAATCCCCGAACCAGGAGTCGAAGAGAAAAGGTCACGCTCATGACGGCGAGGAGAAGAACTCACCGATTCATCGGCTTGGAAGATATCGTCGTAAAAATCATTGCTCGGAAATCGCCGCCCGTGGACACCTTCTTCCCCGAACACCGGTTTCTCGTTCAAACCAGACCAGCGACTACTCCGGCCCGACGGTGCTTCATCATCGCGACGTTTCAACGCGAAGGAATCCACCGTCTCGGAGAAGCTGTACCGCGTTTCATGAACGGACGACCGCCTCCTCGGAGGGCCACCGAACACGTCGTGAAAATCAACATCGTCCGATTCCATTTTCTTCCCTTTAACCGAGCCCCATCTAACAGATTCCTAGCTTCAACAGCTTCAATTTGAAATAACAAATGGCGGGAACGGAGAACCCGCGAGTTTTTTTCACGGGTTAACTCAGTTTCTCTCGAAACAGTGGCAGAGGAAGTTGAAGGGAAATGGAACAACGATTTAGCGGAGGAGCTTAGTGAAAACGAAAAGACAGAAGAAGACGGAAGTGGGGCTGCGGAAAGAGCCATCTGGGATTCAGAACCACACAAGCTGTTGGAGAAGATTTGATTTTGTGGATAAGAGAAAAACTCAAAAACCAAACCAAGAAAGGTCATTAGGCTGCGGACAGCATCTGCATCAGCCAAACAATATTCTCTTGGTGACCATTAACCAGAAATTCTTGTGATGTTCATTAATCCGAAAGTCCCTACAGACACAGCCAAAAGTTAGGAAAGACAAGCAGCTGTCATCACAGTTGAGATTGTCATCACATTACATGAGCAGCAGCCTTTTAAAAACACATGAAATAACAAGAATGTCGACCCATATGTAATGACATTTTCCTATTGCAGAAGAAAAGTCTCTCAATTTGAGCTTTATCGTTACAGATGACAAATGTTCTTTCCATAAATACATCGACAAAAAACTCGGAAAAGGAAATAACAGAGAATGTTTTGTAGTCATGGGATGATGATCAGATGACTCCTCCTTGTGGCAGCTGCTGCATTGTATCAAGCAATGGTGGTAAAGCTTGTTGGAAGAGCGTTTCATCATTCAGAACCATCTGGAAAATGATCCAGAGCATTTTGCTTACCATCGACGTAGAATTCGACGACTGCTTTCATTCTAGCATACTTGTCAGGATGGTAATTTATATGAACAATAACGGGTTTCAGCTGTCTCAGATTCAGGTTCTTTCGAACAGTCTTGAAAAGTACCTTGCTGTTCATAAAGAGATACATGTCCATGGTTCTCTTGGAGGCATGAAGACCGTCACGTCCGGGACGAGACGGATAAAAGAGTTCCTCGTTGAAAACGGCTTGGTCCCATGCCTTTTCTTGAGAAAGCCGAGCAGCAACACGGTCCAAAAGCTCCAATGAAGGAAGTGTAGGCCTAATGAAGAAGAAACCAGAGTTGTAAACCCATATTCTCATAGTGTGCGCATATCTAGCCCAACCCATGGCAGGTTCATCAAATACATCGTTATATCCATAAGCTGTTATATTGTTGTGACCATCACTCATCGACTCCACATCCGAATCGCGGTAAAGATGATCGAAAGGGTTCTGCAAGTAGACGATATCAACGTCTGAGAGTAGAACACTGTATCCCAGTTGCAAGAACTCCCTAAGAATGTGAAACTTCAATGCAGAGACTTGATGGTTGCCTCCTTGCTTTCCCACCGAGTCGATGCTCGTGTCTGGATCTCTCTTGTAGACAGGAACATCATGGGATACGCAGAACTCTTCGGTTTGGTCGTCCAGAGCCACGACCAAATAATTGTGTATACCGACATTTTGGATGCTGGTAAACCAAATCTCCAACATAGATTTAACATTAGAATTTGCAAGCGTCACAATCAGCTCCTTCTGAATAGCAACTTTCTCCAGGAGCTTTGCCAATCGAGGATTCACGGATTCATCAGGGATTACGGTGGGATTTGTTCTAAGACCTTTGACACTATCAAATGGACCAGCCTTGTGATTTTCGCCAAGCGCCAAATATTGCTTCTGAGCATGATCTTTTAATTGTTCCACAATCTTCAGCTCCCTCGCAAGATCCTTGATACGCTTCTCCAACACGGAGTTCTTCCCTAATATTGAAACCACGTCGGCTTTAAGGTTCTTGAACCGGTCCGAAGATTCGCACGGGGAAGAAGACTGAACCTGTAAAAGAAGAAAGGTTAGGAAGTACAAAAAGTTTCCTTCATGATCCCTAAAAGACTAAAGATTCCATCAAATATTCAATGCAGTCAATCTTTCAAGTGCTAAGCAAGTTTAAGATAATAAACCAAATGGTGCCTCCAACAAACTTCCAAAGCCACTTCAAATTGGGTCAGGACTCCACCCACAATCAGACTCAATCACTCGAAATTGAAACAAAATTGAGTTTTAGATTTATTTTTACCCAACACTTATCTCGGTGAGTGAATTTTAAAATTACCTTTTAATGTCACCATATTGAAACGTTTACATGACCAAGAACTAAATATTCATCGTCTCACATTTTAAACCCTCGCGTGTTTTGAAACATTTATGAAAAATTAAAAGATAGGATGTTTTCTAAACAAATGACAGACTTCAAGGGTATTTTTTATAATTCATAATATCTTCCAAAAAAAAAAGTAAAGACTCGAGAGAAATACACAAACCCAGCCATGACAACACACATAACTAAAAAGTAAACACCGCCACCAGACGAACTGATCCAGCCACAGGAACGCGCATACTACCCAGAAATCTTAATTTCACTAAACTAGATTAGAAGTTTGAAGGTTAAAATTAAATCACTCGCCCCAATGTAAAAAAATGAATTATAATTCTTCTCTTATTGATATGAAGTTTCGGATTCACGTCGCAATCAGAAACAATAAATGAGGATTTAAATCGGTATAAAATTCAGAATCGCACAGAAACCGGAACTAGGGCAACAAGCATCGAACCTGTAACTCCGATTTCCCGAGTCGACGGTTTTGGAGAGGCAGATCAGAGCGGAGAAGTCCATGGGGATAGAAGAAAGCAAAAAAACACCCAAGAAAAACTCCGATTGCGATGGCGATGACGACTCGAGACACGCGAGCTGAATGTGATTTATCTTTACGACCGGCCATAGAGAAATCAGGCGTAGTACGGCGTGAGTGAAGCAGCAGAGTAGAGAGTTGAATGGATTGCTGTGGATTTTTATAGAAATGGAAGGGAGAGCTACGAATCCATATATATATATAGAAATGGGATTGTTTCCGTTTACCGTGTGGCACCGGAGATTTTGGTCATTGGAATTGGGATGAGAGAGGGAGAGGAGGCGCAGGAAGGGAGAGGAAATGGGAAAGAGATGGGCGTAGAGGAGGGAAAGAAGAAGATCCAATGTTGATGTTCATCATTTTGCAGTTGCTTTCCTTTCGTCGTTGGTTTAGTTGCTTTGCCTAACTTCGCCCTCCACGCCTCCACCTAATTTTGAATACTAAAAAGTCAATATTCCTCTCCCAAGCTAATTTACTCTAAATGGGTAATTTATCATCTAAACGACTAATTTATGTTCAAATTGTTCGAATTGAATTGAATTCGTCAACTTCACCAACTACACTCCAAAGATTAAATGTCCTATTAACACTACTAATTTAATCTCTAACATCCTAACATTGCCACCAATACCAAAATTCATTACAAGAAAACTCGCACGCTTTTATTACAAAACGATCTAACGTGTTAGAGAGGTACCTTGTAGAAGATTGTTAATTTGGGAGAAACAAGCGATAAATTGGGGGAAACCAGGGAGGAAAAACACAACAAAATAAACCCTTAACCTTGGTATTGTTCAATTACGCATCCGATGAGCACAAAAGGTTTCAGATGGAAGTAGAAAACAGAGAAACAACCGCCCAGACTTGGGGAGGCTCACACCTCTGATTTTTCACTTACAAACGAGGTCATTCGTTCTACAACATGTAAAGAGTTGAGATAGATAGTTCAATTAAATATGCTTAGATGCAATAAGCATTGTTAATGGTTATGCTACAAAGATTATATACAGAAGCGTGCAGATGCAAGTGTTGGAGAAGACATTCAGGGCACTCACTTATCATTAGAGCGCGTAACATATGACACGACGACTGTGATGTCGTCAAGCTTGCCTCCATAATAGCGAAATCCAGCATCTTGAGCAGCAGTGGAGAAAGGCGTTTGTCTGTCTTTATCTAGAGCTCGTTGGCGTGCAAGAGCAGCTATCTTCTGGGCAGTCACCTGAGTGCCTAAGCCTGCTTTCATGGCATGAACCACCACTGCAGTGATCTCGTTGTTGTACAAGTTATCAAAGAGTCCATCGGTGCCAGCAATTATGACATCTCCAGGAGCAACAGGGACTGTGAAAACCTGAATCAGTTTCAATACTCGCATCATTATCAAGTTAAAGTTGTTGCTGAAGAGTAAAAAAACAACTACTCTCGTTTTTAAGGTTTGCAAACTCTGCTCACTCTATTTCTAAAAATGTAAACAAAACCGTTCAATGTCTTAACATTGAAGTATGAACTAAGGGGAAAAACAAAAGCAAAGGATTCCAAGCAAGCAAATGATTAAAGAATAAACATAGTATTACTTGGAAGAAAAAGATGTACAAAAGCAGAGTGGGGTAAGACATAATATGCTTCTTTCCCCAACTCGTACCAAGACATGAGGGATATTACTTCCCAGGTTAAGTTTATGTTAAAGTAAACCATACGTGAAGAAGTCACAAAGCTGTATAATCTGTGAGGTTATTCACATATTTATGTAGGTTTCTGCCATACACTACCTTCCATATTATTATCTCGAATGGTAGATTGATATAAGGGAAGAGAACAATTAATCTGACATTAATGCATCAGTACGTATGTTAACTAACTCACTAAAAATATGACCAATTTCCTAAATCAGAAGAAGAAAGATAACTACAGATGGCAAAGAAGCTGATGAGCATACTAACCTGACCAGAGCTAGGCAGATCTCCATTGTTTCCACTCTCCAATTGAAAGGTGAAATTAAAATCATGCTGCTGCACGGGAGATCTAAAGACAGTGCATCCGTCTCTAACCACCATAAATCCACTGTCTCCTAAGTTGATTGCATGGAGACCCTGCAGTGAGGCCTTACATTATTACCTATGGTGCAGTAATAAAATAAAAGAACTGCCAGGCATCCTTGCAAGACAAAATATATGAGCAAGTAATTGTACAAAACAGGGAACAAAACAAAACAGGTAATTGCACCAAATCAAGAATCTAGAGATTCAAAACAGGGAATTTGGTCTCAATAAGAATCAACATACTTGTTCTGTTAGCGCTATGATACAAGCAGTGGAGGAACCTTTGGCTTTTGTTTTTGAGTGAGCCTTCTCCAAGACTCTAGCTGGATCTATTGAGCCCTTGGGTTCTTCCTGAACTGCACTAACTGAATTAGACATAAGTTCTCGGGAATACTGTCCAGCATCAACACCAAGATCTGCCCAGCCACCCACACCATCAGCCACCCCTATGGCCTGTTCATCTACACAGATAAAGTGAGCATCCTCTCCTCCAGTATCTTCTTTATCAGGATGGGGTAGATAGCATGATCCAGAAACCAGTTTCAATGATTTGCCCATCGAGATATTCCTGTGGAGAACATAGTAGGAAATTTAGAAATAAAGAACACTTGGCCTCCAAACTGCACATCGTCACTAGGAAAAAGGGAAGGGGACCTCAGCATACTGTGTCGGCAATACTCACCAAGTACAAGAATTCCATAATGAAATCCGAAAACAATAAAATACATTTATATAATTCATAAAACCAAGGGATTCATTTTAACCAGAATAACCAAAAATGTCGATTAAGCAGAACAAGTCACCGTTATTCACAATTTATCCTCACTCAATAGTTGGACCAATAAGAATGGAATGACCAAATAACTAAATGAATATGACACATCTCCAAACTATTCAAGTCCATGGGGGGATCATTGCAGTCCCTGAGCGCAAGAACAAGTTCATTTGATGACAGCATTCATATAAAGTCAATAGTGTAAGTTAAAACCAAAGTCGAGATGCAATCTAAACTAAGCACTTAAATTATAATATTTTCATTTTAAATTAAGGGATCAAGTAGAACATACTGTTCAGATGAATCAGTAGAGTTGACAGGTTGTTCCTCCCGTGCAGAATTATCAAATGACACATTGGGGGCAGAACCAGCTGAAAACTGAGAAGTTGATGAAGTATGAAGATCACCGACTCCCGACATAGTATGTAGGTAACTACTGCAAAACCTCTTTGCAACGTCATAAGTGAAGTATCCATATATCACATTGTTGCTAGGCTGCTCTTGATTTTTCAAACTCATGCTGGCTTTCCGACATCTATTAACACTTCTATTGTTAAAACAAATACTAGCACTGATCGCTGAAGAAGACGAGGGTGCATTTCTAAAACTTGAATTACCAAAAGAACATTCACCAAGTGTAGCTTTAGAACCACAAGCAGCCATTGGTTTGTCTCGACACTTGCTGTGAGATGAAAATTGATTGGATTCAGCAACGGCACAATCAATGTGATACCTACAAGTCTGAAATGCAGGGCCTGAAACAGAAGGAACAGAAAATGTGCGAGAAATTGCTCCAAGAGCTGAGATATTCTTCCTGCGATTGACTAGCTCTGAACTAGCACCCGAAATAGTGCCAGGTCTTAAGAGAGCATGCAACTCTGTAAGTGAGGAATAAGGAACCGAGTGAAATAGACTAGAATTGCCACACAACAGTTTCTGATGCCCAAAAAGCAGCTCCAATGAACCTTTAAATCCGCCTTCCCACCCTAGAATTTGAACGGATGCTCGTAGTTTTGACATATAAGATGGCATATTAGCCCCGTAAACAGACGGGCCTCCCTTTGATTCTTCTCCAGCACAGAATAAAACCACTACAACTTTTTATGAGAAAAAGTACCATTCCTCCCAGCACATCTAATTTCAGAGTACTCGATGCATATTACTTCACGTGATCAGTATGTCCAAATGTTCAAGAAAATTAGCCCTGCCCGGTCAAAAGTTCACCAAATGAGTAAAGAAATGAACAAGTTTATTTCGATTTTTTTTTTTTTTTTCAATTAGAACAACACGTGAGAATGGGCATTCAAACTTCTGGCGTTATACATGCTACGCTCAGATTCTAAAATCACCATCACCCAATCGCGTGAGTATAGAATTTGATAGCATATGCCAAGTAAGATGAATTTTCCGAATGACCACAGCAGTAGAACTATTGAAACATTTAAACACCACTTACATAACTTTCTCTCTCCTCAAAAAAATATTCATAGACGACCCACGAACTACAAGATGAAACGCACAAGACCAACCCATAAATAGAGTAAATACACTTGTCATTAACAATATAACGAAGATAGACCATAACGCACGTATTCAAAAATGAAAACCCAATAATAGATGCAAATTCAACGACAATACGGGAAAAAGGAGACAATAAAATGACAATTACGGAACCTCGCTCTACCAGATCAATCACATACAAACTAAATCGAAACCTATTTCTAGCAACCTGGATCGCTTACACCATCTATAAAACTTCCGCAGGTCAGGATTAAAGAAACGAACCTTTCAAATTAGTTACGAGCTCGGCCCGTGTAGAACCTCCCCGTGGAACAGAATTGATAGAAGGGAGTGAGATGAAATCCACAAAATTCTATGGATGCGGACGCCAGGTAAAAACCCTAAGGCGCGAATTGATTCGAAATTGCTATTTATTATTGACCGGTATTGACGCTGCAGTAGAGGGGAAAGCAGGTTATTTACGAAAATATTACGGCTCTCATCCATTGGTTTCGATTCTCGGTGAGGGTATTTTGGTAACTTTACAAGCCAATACCAAGGTCGTCCTTTGCTAGTTATTAGTGGTCAAGGCGTCTGGTGGCTTAGTAAACGACCATCAGACAGTGGCTAATTTTCAGGTAAACGTCTTTTCAGAAGATCAGTTGGGGCAAAAAAAAAAAAAAAAAAAAAAAAAA
>NW_019268521.1:6265062-6293411 GCF_002738365.1 Cucurbita moschata
AAAAAAAAAAAAAAAAAAAAAAGAAGAAAGCCACTTATCTTTAATTTATTCTATTACAAGAATAAGAGAAATCCCTATTTAAAAAATTATAATTTTGATTAATTAAAAAAAATGTTCTCACTCCCTCTCTCTCTCGTACCCCGTCTAAATAGGAATCATCTCACCCTTCGAGTCGGGTCTCCACAGACTTCAACTCGCAGATAAAGTGAACGTCTCTTGAAATGAGATTATACATTAACTTGAACTTATTACTACCAACATCGAGACTTGAGAGATATTGTTCTCGTTGGACATTTTACAAAACAGTTCACAAAGCTCCACCGTTTACTTCATACTTAGACTAACTGCAAGTTTCAGTTACATAAGCTCCTAAGAAGGAGGTGAGCACCAAACTGAGGCTGTAAGGTTACAAAAAGCAAAGGGGCATGAGTGTAGGTTGGAGAAACAGCAACAGAGAATCGTTGAATTATCATGGCCAGGGCGACTTTGGCCTCAATCAACGCCATGTTTTGGCCTACACAAATCCTGGGACCCAACGAAAATGGCAGAAAGGAAGCCAAGTGTTTCCGAGGCTCACCAAATCTCAAAGGGTTGAAGCTGTTTGCATCCTCTCCCCAAATCTCTTTCTCATGGTGGACAGCAGCCAACGCCAAGAACAGCTCTGTGCCACCAGGAATGTCCAAGCTTCCTAGTGTCACCTGTTTCGCTGCCTGCCTCGTCATCATCACTGCTGGAGGATAAAGTCGAAGTGCTTCGTTAATTATCATGCCTACCTGCCATAAGAGATGCATGATATCGAATGAGTACGAGCATAGAAAATGGATGCCATTTCAGTTCAAACCCACATCCATAAAACATTAACACAACCAACCAAATATATGTTTCGATCATATTTTAGTCCCTGTGAATTCGTATTGTTCGACTTCACTTGCGTACTTCCAAAACAGAATTCTGCGAGTTATCAACACCACCATGTACAGTGTAACAGCCCAAACTCACCGCTAGCAAATATTGTCTATTTTGACATGTTATATATCACCATCAGTTTCAAGGCTTTAAAACGAGTATTGTTAAGGAGAGGTTTCCACGCTCTTATAAGAAATGCTTCGTTCCCCTCTCCAACCAATGTGGGATCTCATAATCCACCCCCTTGGGGGTCAACGTCTTCGTTGACACACCGCTCGGTGTTTGCCTCATATAACATTTGTAACAGTCCAAGCCCACGGCTAGCAAATATTGTCATCTTTGAGCTTTCTCTTTCGTGTTTTTCTAGGTTTTTAAAACACGTTTGTCAAGGAGAGGTAAAACCTTGAGGGAAAGCCCAAAATAGAAAATCCAAAGAGGACCATGTCTATTAACGGTGGGCTTGGACTGTTACATACAGTGTGCAAACCACCTGAAAGTATTTCAAATTCCATCTTGCTAGTTGATAATTTTTCGGACAGAACAACAGTGACTATGCACAAAACTTGCCAATAAAGGATATCTGTAACTATTGGAAGGTGACATTTATCCAAAAGAATATATATATCATTACGTGTAAATTGACTTACAAGCTTAAGTTGGCTCAAATTCTCGGGCGCAGGAGGTGTTTTATGGGCGCAGACGTTGAGAACTTCTTGTCTGGCCTTATCTTGCCACTCTGGATGCTTTGCTAGTAGCAGAAGAGCCCAAGTTAAAAGATGAGAAGTTGTTTCCATTCCCGCGAAATAGAATGTCTTACATTCATCAATGATTTCCTCCACTCCAAGTCTCTCTTCTTCCCCATTCTGGTTCTTGTAAGATGACATTAACAAGCTGAGTAGATTAGTTGAGTTTTCCCTTCCTTTGCTGTTTTCCTCAATCAGCTCTTTTATCGATTCCCGAGTTTCTTTCTCCAGGCTCCACCTTTCTCTGTTCTTCTTCGTCGGCAAAAATCTACATTTCAAGTTTTCAATTCAAACGAACACTAGTAGATTTGTAACATTCGAGAATATGAAAATGTACACAGAAAATCAGGAAAAGCAAAACTAAGAATTGAAAATAGACCTGAAGCCAGGAATATAAACACTTCTGACTGCTTGGGAGAAGAGATGTGTTTGCTGTTCCTGCAAACTGAAGATGCGCTTGCCTTCTTCAAAGTTACTTCCAAATGCGGTTCTTGAAATTACGTCGGCTGAGAGGCGACGAAATTCTTTGTGAACGTCCAATTCAATCTCCTCCATTCCGCCCTTCATCTCTTCCCATTTCTCCAGAACATTCGACACACTAGCAACTATTTCGGGTACCCACCCCTGTGCAATTTAAAACTACACTATCAACAGACGCCAGCCAACATAGAAATTATGTAAAGGAAGTTTTATACCTTTATGCGCTCGATGTTGAAAGCCTGATTCGCAATTCTCCGACGCGCGACCCATTTTTCCCCGTCCAGTCCTAGCAGTCCCTCTCCAAAAAGCAACTTCGCCTGCGGGTTGAACTGGATCCTTCGAAAAGACCCGTGCGTATTCACAAGCACTTCCTTAATTAGATCCGGGTCGGAAATGGCCAGTCTCGGTTTCGACCCGAACCAGTACAGAAACGTCTTTCCGTACTCACCGGACCACCGGAAGTAAAAAGGGAGAGCGCGACTGAGTATATCGTGGTGAAACGGAATCGGCTTAGATTGTGCCTCCGCGAACAGACGGCGGATATCGGTGGAGTTGCCGATGATCGGACGGTAGGGAGGGCCCTTTATGCCCTGCTTTCGGAAGTGGATTTGAAACCTCCATGGAAGCCAGAAAGTGGAGTAGAGAAATTTCAGGAGGATTGTAAGAAGAAGAGCAGCAACAACAACAAGGGAAACAGCAAAGAGAACCATTTGGAAATTGAAAAGCCGCTGCTAGCGAAGTACAGGAGAGGAAGGTCTGTGGTCGTTCTTCTTTGTTCCATCCATTGTAGCACCGCGAAAGTCAATGGCAGATGAGAAATTACTTGAAGCCGTGACCTCAGCCCAGCATTGCTCCAAAATTTGGAGCATCTCTCGATCATTGGTTCAGACTTTTTTTTTTGCACAACATTTTACACTAAGCCAAAGAGTTCTTGGCTTCTACACGTTGACCTCAAATAGTAATTATAATTAACATCTTAGGGGCATGAGCGTTTACATAATGAATATATATTTATTGTTTTTTTTTTTATGTCAGCTTACATTGTTTTATTCCTCGATAAATTACTAAATTGTCTTGTTTTATAAACAAGCTCGGTATATACTAGCTATCAATTTAAATTTAAATTTAAATTTAAATTATAAATTTAGTGGCTTGCAAATTAAATATAATTTAAAAACATCTACAGACAGTGGCAGTTCGACGGGCGGAACGGCAACCACCGTGGAGTTGAACGGAGCTATGAGGCGAAGTCGGAGGAGGACCACACGAGCAGAAGCTCCAGCCAGCAATCAATATTTTCCATCTTGTTCATCTCGATCCCAAGCGTCGGCGGTGGAGCTTTCGTCGTAGGCACACCCACCGTTCATGGAAGCGATCAAAGCTGAAAATCTACTAGTAGAGGCCCCGCCGCCGTCTATGCCAAGCCCAAGAAGATCCCTCGTCATGGGCTGACTTCCAAACGAGCAAAATGGACCACCCGCCATCATCAAACCAGAACCAGCCAGTCCAGAGGGAAGTTCAAGCCATAACCCACCCGTTAACGAAGCGCCATTGCAATGATCTCGGTTCACATTAGCAGTGGCAGACCTATCATGAACTGAAGAAGTAGTAGTAGCCATCCCAATGCCACGGAACAACGACGGATTAGACGCGGTTGCCCCCATTTCCGCTGCCTTCTGTAGCAAAGCGGTGGCGGACATGGCCGCCGGTTGAGTTGAACACGTGTACTGCAGACGGTCTTGGTCAGGTCGGGGAAAGAGGGAGGATGATCCTTTGGTGGAAAGATAGAGAGGTGTGGAGAGAGAGAGCGAGGTGGGATTCACGGTGGAAACAGAAGGGCAAGTAGAGGGGCAATCGTACGACACAATCGAGGTGGGTAAATTGGAGCCTGCAACGGTCGGGGACGATGCAGAGGTAGCAAAAACAGTACTATTTCCAAACAAATCGTTTGAGCTACTATTGACAGCCGCGCCTGAAGGCGTTAATATGGATGAAACTCTTATCTGAGTATCAGCTAGCTCTGTAGACCAAAGCAACAAATCTGTCAAATCTCTGTAAGAATAATCCGTGGAGGTACCGTGAGAACAGAAAAAAGAAAAAAACAGAACAAACGAATCAAAAACAGGGAACAGAATTGGTGAGTGAAGAACAGAATTGGGCAGTTGCTTCCAGTGAATGATGAACAGCTTGAACTGAAAAAGAAAAGCACTTTAGGAAGTAAAGGGGAAGAGAATAATGGCGACTTTTTTTTCCGATAAGCCATCATTCTCCCTTTCCACTATCCTCGATCTTTGAGCTTCACTGTCATCCATGCAAGAATTGCCCGTGAACGAGCAGTACTACCGAATCCTTGGGGGGAAAAACAAACAAAAATAAAAGAGAGAAAGGACTTGCAAACAACAATGGATCGAGAAAGGTTTCATTTGACACGATTAGCCTCTTAATTACACACATTATTGAGCATATGGACGCACAAGTCAAGGAATGTGGAGTTCTTAGAAAAGAAAATCAATCAAAACTTTGAATCGGATATTAAGGATTTGGAGCATTTCGCGATTATTGATGATTAAGTGTATTACCTGAGCTGTGAATTGACAACGCCGGAGATACCACAGTGGTTGTCGGAGTGAGCGGTGGCGGGGGAGGCGAAACCGTGTCCGATTCCTTCGGGTTAGAGTATGGAAGTGCTAGGGTTTGAGCACGAGCACTTTCCTCCGCTAATACATCGCAAAAGGCTCGATGCGTAATAAAACTATCCCTCCTTCAAGAAATCGAAACAGAAATTCAGTGAAAATGATAAACAGAGAAGCGATGATTTCTAGGCATCCATTAAACAGAGAAAAGAAACACGAAAATCGAACCTAGAAAATAAAGTGCCACAATCGCATTTGTACTCTCGAGTTCCGCAAGTTTTCATATGCGCTTTCCAATCAGATTTTACCGCGTATTTCTTCGAGCATCTCTCGCACTTCCATTTCTTCTCGCCGTGTTTTCTGCAGAAGTGCTTCTTTATTCCGGTAAGATCGCCGAGTGCTCTCGCCGAATTGTGGTGGACGCAGGTAGGTTCCGGACAGACATAGACGCGCTTACGCACCTCATTGTCAGTCCGTTGCCGAAGCTTCCAGGGAAGGTTGTGGCCTCGCCGGTGAAGCTGCAGGTTCTGGTCCCGCTGGAAGCCTTTGTTGCATATCTCGCACACAAACCGGTTCGTCGCCAGCAAACTCTCCGCCGACAAAGCAATCACCTCCGCCGTCGGGTCTGAAAAACAGAAACAATCAAATCTGGGAGCCAAGATTGATTGAAATCACAGAATATCGAACAATCAAAACATCGCGGCTGGATTGGCGCTTTTAATTCCCTTACCTGGCATTCCGGGAAGGTTCCGTTTCTTCTTCGGCAGGGCTACCGCCGTCACTGGCTCGATATAACGTGAAGAAGATAAAGAAGCATCTCCTCCGGAAACCGCAACCGGCGAACAATTTTCCATATCAACCATTCGGCAAATAAGCTCAACGAGAAGATAGTTTTAGGATTTAAGCTTTACTGAAAGCTCAGCACACAATAACTCATTATAAGAACACTGCGCTCCATCCAATGATTAGCAACTCGGATTCTAAGCCTTCTGAACTTGTGATTGTATGTTAGGAAAACTGAACCTAAATTTAAGGACATTATTGTCTTTTCACATTTCTGGTTTTAAAATTTTGAAAAAAAAAATAAAAACAGCTGAAATTTTGAACAAAAAGAAATAGTTGAGGAGAGGGAGAGAGGAGAGTGGAAAATCAGATTAAAAAGAAATAATCTAAGCGGCGCCAGTTAACCATGGTTAGGGAAGGAAGGACTTTTGTGTGTGTGTGATTACCATGGTTTAGGGAATGGAAATCTATCCATCCACGTGTCGTAATCTACTAGGTGATAACATTTGTCGGGGAAACTCGGACCAATTTTTCGATTGAATTAGAAGTATAGTGGTCGAAGAGTGGTGGCAATAGTGTGAATAACATGAAGCTGGAGGGCATTTTGGGAGACGTACGGATACAGTACGAGTGACAGAAAAGGTAAATGGGGAGCTTGGGCTTACTACAAGGCATTATCCTGCACGTGCTTCTTACAAAGCGTTGGGACCACGGTGTTACAGTGGGGACGATCGCAGCGGAACGTCGAGATCATCACTCGAAAGCAAATCACAGGAGCGGTTCCATTTTGAAGGTCGTGCTTTCGGTTGTAGGGTATATGGTTGCTTAAAAGGGCAATGTTTTGTCCTTTTGTGTCTGAGGACTCCGATATCTACGGACGGGGGCACCGTAGACATTTCAAAATTTTATTTTTAGTCTTTACCAGTTATGCCCTTGTCACAGTAGAGCTCATTTGGAATGTTTACGGGTGATTGTGCGACACGGGTGATTATGCGACACTTACTTTTAGTATCGACTGAGTCAGCCAACCTAAAACTATATTACCGACGTATGTTCAAGCCTATAGTCTAAAAATGGAATAGATAAGTTTTTTAAATAGTGTTTGAAACCAAGATTGAAAGAATGTTTGAAAGCAATGCTACAGGTGATAAGCGAGAGACAATACAATGGCTTGAATAATATACAACTCCCGAATACGAAGAATTGACGACTAGTCACGTCTTCCTATAATTTGAGACATTTCAGATCTACCAAACGTAAACATGACTATACCAAGCATTATACATTTAGGAAACACAAAAAAATAACTATACATCATGAAAGCGATAAAGAAAAGTAGTAAAGTGATTTAATGTAGGGGATTTGATATACAACGGACATGCAACTATAGACAACACATCTTGGATAAATATGTCCGTGACACCTTCTATTTTCTCACTACTAAACTCTACCCCGCAATCGGCAAACCTACTCATTTGTATTATTATTTTTATGTATGTTGTAAATTGGAAAAAACTACACTCGAATTCCTACTTATCCAATGTAATCGAGAAAAAGGTTTGTTTTATATCTTCAGGATAGGGAAATTATTAGATAATCAAATTTAATATTAGTTTTGTATGTAATGGAAGAATCTAACCGAGTATTCAATGTGGAATTTATCATTTCCATATATGAAAATCATTTGTTTTACCTTCGACAAAATTTAACTTATCGATTATTTTATTATAATATGACAGCCGTTTATATTTGAAAAATAATAAGATTATAATAACAATTTATTCAGAAAAGTGTACCATATGGTACACTGACATTAAAGTTTAGAATTTTTAACTCAAAAATCAACGTATGGACCAAAACTTAACCCTTTCTTACTTAGATAGGGACATTTCCCAATATAATAAGTCCATTTAATTATTCTGAAAGGATTTTTCATGTCTTATCTAAACTGAAAGACCCTTTCTTGAATTCATTCAATTACATGTTAATGCAATCGACTTAATCGACTTAAGACTTATAATAAAGTAGGTTTAGCCCTAATAGATTTACACCAAAATAGAATATCTAAATCATATAAATAAATAAAATCCATATAGAGACCACAATTGCAAAATTTAGAGTTATACTCGATATTTTACCTACAAAATTCAACAGTTGGGAGAGGCATTAATTTCGAGGATAAGAGGGACCCAGTTCAACATTTACTAGATAAAAGTAAACAGCTATCAAGGATGAAGATCACAATTTAAAAAGGCAAGAGGGGCAAAAGATGCACAAGTAATCACCATATATTTGATTTGCGAATTGGATATCTGTGATAGCCGTGAGTTCCAACTACAAAAGCTTTCATCTTTCCTTTCTCTTTTGCCTTTTTTCCTTCTTTTCCTCTTGTCATTATGGTGTTAATATAATGCATATTACAGAGCCCAAAGCTGCTGCCTATTCGATGCAAAGGTCAATGTAGTGATTATAATCAACTAGTTTCTAGGGGCGGGGACAAATGATTCATGGAAGAGAAAAAAGTCAATCTACGGAGTATTTACTTTTATCACATCTCCATTCCCATAGGCAATATTTCATATAATTGCTATGGCCCATGTAACAGTGAGACTGATAAATTACTAATGTTGATTATATAGTATTTTTTTAAGTTTTGTACCGTTGCTCTTTAGTCGAGAAATGTGAAATCTTAGTCATTTCCCATTGGCAAAAAGCCTGTTAATTGGCAACAGGAATTATATGGTACCCATGTGGCGTGTACAATAAATGAGAATCTACCTATTTGTCCAACCAGGTCAGGACCACTATCTACAGGTTTGAACCATAGACAAAACCATCCAACATGGTTATTGAACTCTACTTGGAAGGGGGAGGCAAGGCCTTGTAGTTAGGGTTTTGTTGACGATGATTTCATGCTAACGGAGCCGACTACGGATTTAAAGAGTGAAGAGGAGGTTGAGTGAATATGGTTGCTAAATCTCCTCAGTGATTTCTAACCACACAGTATATATCACCATCACCCTTACCTTGGGACTTAGCCCCAAATGGATCCAATTTTTCTCCCTTTTTCTTTTTCAATCTGAAAGCCAGTTATTGGAGCAGGTTAGTCTATGGCTCCTACATGTATAAGTTAGTGGTTTTCATCCTGGTGCAAGGTCCAAACAAATTAGACTCGTGTGTATTTTACTTCTTGGTAACATAACTCGATTTGGGTAACATGTGGTTGTCACTTAATTCAACCTGTTGGTAGCTAACAGGATTCTTAATGTCAACACAATAAGTAATCTAAGTTCGGAGTGAAACAAATGAAGGCACAGAGACTAAATATTGACAAAACTAGAGTAGAGTATGGAAAACTGGAAAAGTATTATTTAACCTTTTATTTAATAAGGGGAAAAAGGGTCGTATACTGAAACTCAAGCATAGCATCACAAACTCAACCAGTGTGTCTAAGCAAAGGAGAACTTAAAGTAGGTCTACGACTACTGGAGCTAGAAAGGTACAATGATAACAGGGCGGGAAAAAAAGACT
The DNA here is from genome assembly GCF_002738365.1 of Cucurbita moschata. NCBI lineage: Eukaryota > Viridiplantae > Streptophyta > Magnoliopsida > Cucurbitales > Cucurbitaceae > Cucurbita > Cucurbita moschata. The sequence goes on from NW_019268521.1 coordinate 6,274,139, forward strand.
ATAGCTTCATCATGACGCGCGATCGTGCAGGTTACTACTGCCTGAATCTAATATTTTATACGCATGTTCTTTGCACAAGGATGTTCAATATCGACTGGTTGCTTGAGAAAGAAATAACACTGTAGACATGGTACAATAACCGAGAAAGTTACCTCGCTTCAAAAAGGGCTTCCGAAAGGGAATATTCAAGTCGGATCCAAATGTGTCAAAGATCTCGCATCTCCGAGTATTTGACTGTCCTCAACTGAGGACTCCCAAACCTGCTCCACTTTGACTGGGGAATCTACAATTTCCACCGTATTTTAGCAGGCAGTCGTTTTATGACCGACATAAGTTGTAAACTTCACCCCGCATAACATCAATTGGCATGTGATCATGAGTGTATCGCTCAGGTCCTTGATAGACTCCAGTCTTCTCCAAAAGAGCAACCCCCTCGTCCCTACCATATCTTGATGCATAGAGCTTCAGATATTCAATGTCCTAATTGGCATCCAAAACAGATTTCATTAGCAATCCCAAAGTATATAAAAATGAGTAGGCTATCCATATCCAGGAAAATTTTTATTTGCCAAAATAAACGAACTGAGAGAGACTATTCTAGTAAGTTTTATCCAAGTAGAAATTTGCAACCCGAATTTCGAGCAATACCATACATTGCTGTAATACAGGATTAATTGTTTGGGCATAACACAAAACACTAAAGGATCTTTACTCATTTTTGTACTATGCATGGTCGGCTGCGTACACAGTTTAATATTTTTATATTCTATAATAATCCGTATCCAAAATGTTAGGTTTTAACTCGTAGGGTCAAATTTAGCATCCAGTAAGCATTAAAATCACCTGCAAACCACTAAGAAGACGCTCAAGTCTTAAGGAAGCAACTGGCTCATGTGAAGATGAGAAAACCTCCCCAGGGTAGAAAAGCACTCCATCTCCAGGAGGAAGGCCTCGTCTAAATCTTATCTACTCGAGTATGATAGAGACTTGTTAGGAAAGCATGTGACATACAACGTTCAGCATTAGAGCTTCTGCAGCTATGCAAGTATAGCTTACCTCTGCACTCGGAACTGTTGCCTTCTCATAACAGTTTGCACCCCAATAAAGAAATCCTGTCCCGCCTTCTTTCCATACACGCCACATCACAGCACGATGCTGTGTACCTCGCATCCCGAGGTGCCAATTTGGATGGGGATCAGCTGGCCCCATACACACATATGTCCACCATTCCTGCCAGAAAGGTGACTATATCCTCAGCAGAGAACTATGCAAAAGGACTTAAACCTTTAGACAACAAGAGTATAGCAACCATTTAAAAGAACTAAAATAGAATATTCATTGATGATTGAATCACGGATGCTCTAAAGAACGAAAATAAAGATTTCATCCATCGAGAATATTTAAAACCTTTATTTCTAATCAGTCACCAACTCTAGTTCACACACTGTTATCACCAGGAGTAATGAAACAACTCAAAACAGAAGTCGAAGCAGCAATTTAATGACTAAACATCACTAGCAAAAACATAGAGATAGAAAGAGAGAGTGAGGAAGTCACAGCCTCATAACAGAATGATTCATAATTACGAGGTGTTCATGCAAATAGAAACAAAATACAAAGCCATGAACGCATTTAACTGAAATCCACTACTAAACGTGTGATAAACCATAAACATATAATTTCATAGAAATCAATTCTAGGAAATACATTTTAGGGACCTAAAATTCCAAAAATTATTACCTCACCATTCTCTGGTTGCAATTCAGCAATTATATCCTTGACCAGATCCTCTCGATTGCCAAGCACCCATTCACTGTATAACAAAAATAAATTACACATTCTTTTATGCTAAGCAATTTAGTGTAGATAGTGGAAAAATGATCGCAAGACTGGAGGAAGACCGTCAGATTTAGATAGGGCAGCAAGATATAATTTTATGTGGGTGTGTGTAGTTCTTATAGTCCTACATCGTCCGAACACCTTAAAATATTCTGACCAACCTACAAGAACCTGGCCTGTGAAATATATTATATTCATCTCCCATTCCACTCAATATTGCTACAAGACACAAGAATTACATCTGCCCCATCCTTCTATTCTTGTTTATCGAACTCCTCTACTTGCAATTAGAGTATTACCTTGTGCAATAAATTTGAGTATGTGGGCGCAAGAAACTCGGAACCTTCACAAATGCTTCAAACGTGGTGGGTGCAAGAGGCGCATCATTGGGTCCTGCATAAAGCAACAATCACAAATTATATTTGTGATTAGTTACTACCGAATTCTTGTAGAAACAATCTGATTAGTTTCTACTGTATTCACATGAAAAAACTCTGGATCAAATCCTCAAGTGCCGAAACTCTAATAACAACGAGGTTGATGTCTGAATACTGTTCATGAAAACTACAATACCATCTTTGTGTCGTGCAAATTATTAATCTAGCAGGGAAATTTGTGTAATCACTTCGAGTAATGTAATCTGAGTTTGCAATAGAATGAATAGACCAAATATATGCAAGAGCATGTCTCATACCACAGTAGTATGTTGTCAATACACGAGCATCGGGAGCATAAGCACGAATCTCACTAGACATACTGCGAACAGAATCATAATGTTCCATATTCAATGGCTGCCATAGAAAGTTTGAAGTGGTAAGCTTTATGAAAGAATCACAGAAAAATGAGATTACATCAGAAGAAATCATTTAAAATAATAATTTTGATCACTAAACTACAGATATTCAAATTCAATTCCCATCATAACAAATTTAAACACTGGTTTGTTTCAAATTCAACATCTATCTTTATAGTTAGTTTACAAATACAATATACTTGCAAAGTCTACAGAGTTAAAAAATATTTTTGGTCCCGGAACTTTTATCAAAATTACAATTTAATCCTAAAACTTTAGTATGTAACAATCTAGTCTTTATACTTTAAATTTTGTAGCAATTTAATCTTTATCATGAAAATTCTATCAAAATTAATTGTCCATTTTTCTTATGGAGCGACTAGTCTTTGTAGCTTATGACTACATTTGGTCCCAGTCAATTTATTGATCTACAAATTAAGACATCACACTAAATCTTACCAATATTTTTCATGATAGACCCAACTCCTATAAATTGAAGTATAAGGACTGAATTGTAAAGTTCAAAAACTAAATTGTTAGAAAATTGAGAGTACAAGGACTAAATTGTTAGAAATTAAAATTTCGGGGCTAATTTGCCACTTCCATGAAAGTTTGGAGACCAAAACTGTTTTTTAAACAAATTGTTAAAACTCAAAAATGAATATTATTGCCAACATACTACAGTAGTATATAGAATGGGTATGAGTTGAATTTGGGTGTCTGCAGAACATAAATACCTCATCCCACAGATAAAAATAAGCTTTCTTCCAGTGTGCCTTTGTCCTCAATATCTCAACTTCTCTTTGCAAGTAATCTTTTGCCGCATCACCACTGTGGCACATCAACAAGTTGTTGGAAGTTCATCAGTATCCATCTCAAACATGCCTGACATAATTGAATGGAGGAAACTGAGAATTTACCTCGAGACTGCTCTATATGGTACAGCATAAGCTGATAGTCGTGGGTCTGAAAAATATTCATCTGACTTCGGATGATCAGCTATAGGAATGAACGAGTAAACTAACATCAGATAGAGAAAGCAACAAAAAGCAATATTCCACCAGAAAAATTAGAACAATAAGAACAGTCATCACGTGTTATTGCACTGCAATAACATAGAATAAAATTACAGTTCCTAGTTTGTTTCATCATGGTACCTGGCCAGGGGCAAGTGTACGTCAAAACACGCATGCCATCACCCCATCTGCAGAAATAAGGACTGATTCTATATTGAAGAAGCCATTTAAAATGTTCATCCAATGCCTCAAACCACTCATCAGTACCATGTTCAACACCAAAACGATCTTCAATTACAGTATCAGATACCTAACTAATAGTTAAGGCTTAAACGCAAAAGTTTTCAGGCATGCATTATTCTAAATGTCTTCATTCCTTATTGCATGAAAGGAAAAAATCTATTTCATATATTAGGACCATGTGATGCCTAAATATATATTTTAAATTCAACTAAAAACTTGGATGTTCCCCAAACATTAATAACTTATCCTTTATATACAAGGATACACCAATTACGGCAGGAAGTGAAGGAGTCGCCGGTATTGTGAAGTCCCAAACTGTCAACATTATCTTTACGCGTACTGAAAGGTTTGAAAAGGCATCTTCATCCATCACATCAATTGAACCATTCTCAGAATAAAATTCAGAAAATGATGGAGATTGAGTAACTCTTTTTAAAGAAGCAGTTGCAGATTTCACTCTTTCAACCTGAAAAGACAACGTTTCATACAAGCAGCTTAAATGCTAGAAAATGTGACACGTGATACATTATTGTTATAAGCAAGGTTAGAATGGTAGATTCACAACCTACCACTTCATCCAATGGCTTTTCATCAACATTTTCCATAATATCAAGACAGCTCTTAAGTTCCTTAAATATTTGATGCTTCTCAGCTCTGCCTAGGTACTGTGTTGAAGATCTGATGCAGTTTAGAGTATTTACCAGTAAGTCAAACATAACAATGATATATTAGCCACCAGAAAATCTGAAATAATAAATAAGGAAATTTTGAAACATGTTTTAAGCTGTAGAAGTGAATAGACTCACTCTGCATCCGTCTTTATAGCAGTAACGATGATTTCTCCCTCATATTGACCTGGGGGTTGCATATTTGGGACATCAATAGAAACCCAAACTGCTGTAGTTTCTCTGCAACATTATAAAATATTATTTCAGATTTGGACAAAATTGACCAAGCATTCCTTACACAACATAATGTAAGATCCCAATTCAACACATTAGTCGTCATTACCCTGGAAGAAGGTTTATTTGACTAACTGGAAGATCAAGTGGGACAAGGGCATCTGGAACACCTAATATGGGCACCACACGCCTTAACCTCAACGATTGTCCAACAACTAGCCTGCACACAACCACCTCTGAACGCTTATAAGGGGAATAACACACAAGACTGTATGAATATTGTTTAGTGACACGAACCGATCGCCAGATGTGGAGCATAAATCACCAGAAAAAACTTGCACAATTCCAGCCACACCAGAACCACCCCAAGATATTTTTGGACGCATAGCAATTTGAACACTTTCCCTCTCATTTCTAGCTGCCAGAAGATTTATCTGCAAAGATAAAACTAAATTTAAAATTCCTTCCAAAGAGCATACAAATATTTAAACACATGGAATGCCACATCTGAAGGCCAAATCATCACAGTAATTAGTTCTCAGAATTACCAGTTTTCAAATCCGATCATTTGACATGAAATAAGCAAAGAAAGGTATTTCTAGTTTCTCTATATTATGGTTACATGGAAACACGTGAATGCAAGCATTAAATTCAATTACTAGTTTCTGTTTTATTAGTTGGATTAATTAAGACATTATTCCTTGAATTAAGCATGGTCACTATAAGTTTGTTTACCACCGAGTCAGTCAATAAACAAATAGGCTGTAGGAATCAGAATGGAACCAGTTTCCGAAAAGACTAGCTCTCCTGCCAATTGAGTTCCAGTAACTCGTACCTTCTTGAGGTGGCACTGCCCTAAGCTCCCCCCACACACTCACAAATTATAAACCCATTATGAATCAATAAATCCAACCTCCTGGTTTCCATTAAAGGCTTCCAATCAAGGAGGTTTTATGTTCTAGTGGAAAATGGCGCATGCAAGATACAAGAAAGGTAGTTGTAATTTAAGCACAGAAATAAAATCAATACCGGGAAGAAGATAAAGTAGTTGTAATTTAAGCACAGAAATAAAATCAATACCGGGAAGAAGATAAAGTAGTTGTAATTTAAGCACAGAAATAAAATCAATACCAGGAAGAAGATACTAATTATATATCTTTCATACTTACAGGTTCTAAACGCCTAGGCATTTCCTGAGGTCCAACATTTGCTGTGCTTAGCATGCACCACACATCAACTAGATCTGCTGTAGGAACTTCGGTGGGATCAATAGATCTTTTGGGGAGAGTTGATGTGTTTAAGCTGCCATCACTCCATCCATAAGCAGTTCCTCCTCCTGCAACGCCCTCAACTGGGGGCATAAGAATGCCCTGAGGATTCCCTGCAAGAGGTATGAACATTCATGGTGTCAAACAATCAAAATATAAGATGACAATCGAGCATTAATCGCAAAAATTAAACTCTGAGAGGCATCAGAAATCCTTCATCAAGATTTGACACAGTAAAAAACCAGATAACTTGGGAGTAACTACAGTTTGACTGCTTTATAGTTTATATGTAGAAGAAAATGACCACTTTAATAGCCAAACATCAAGAACTACTTCCTGACAAAATAGAAAGTCTAACAAGCAAATTTCCAATAACTCTACGATGCTGTTCGTATGCTTAATAAATCTACAATAAGCTGGTAGTAAAGTTAACATACACCACTATATGAGGCTATACGCTGGAGTAGATAAACCGCCTTAAAAATGCAATTGATTAAGAACATAAGCTCGGGAATATATATTCTAGTAAGCAGAAACAAATACATGACAGCCTAAACTCGCGGCAAAGAAATCAATACTCTATCCTTCCTTATCAATACCAATGGTCGACATCCTGATCCTAATTTTCATCTCTTTTTCCGCCATTCTCTTACTTCAATTATTGTCGAAATCGACGCGGATCGTAAATGAGGAAATGAATCCATTAAAACGCAGGATTAAGGAAACCGCCATAGATCATATTCAAGACCGAAGTAAATACAATGGCTATTACTGACCGGTGTTATCCATTTCCAGAGACGCCTGTGATACAAAGCTCGCAAATTGTAGAGATTGTAAACCGTTTCCAGTTCAGTTTCAGATTATGGAGCGGAAAATCGTCTGACAGAGAAGATCGAGCTCCAAGAACACAGACGGATGGCCTTGCCAATTATGGGAAGGAAAGACGAAGAAGCGGGTAACTTAACTGGTACATCAAACTCCGCCTTATGCCTATACCTTCATTTCCTCGCGACCCAAATCGGCGAGGAATTGTCCGGATTTTCACCTTGGAAGATTGCCTTCTCTTACAAATTTTACAAATTCAGCTGTGAGATGTGAGACGTAACATATATGTAGGAGTGTTTGTTTATGTACGTAATTTTCTATTGATGGAATGGTTTTCACAATAATTCTATTTTATATAGCCACAAATTAAATATTTGAGATCCAAAATTTTCAATATTGTCGAATTAAATTTTTTATTTCAATCGTGTTTTTATAAATTATATTTTTTAAAATTATTGAATAATTTTTTCTCAAAATATATTAAATAATTTAACTTCCAAATATACCATTTCGAAACAAAAACAATATATATTTAAAAAAGCAAAAATAATATATATTTAAAAAACTGTTTTAAAAGTAATAAATATTTTAAGAGTATTGAGAATCAAAATGAATAAAGTTAGATGGATGAGACAAAAAAAAATTAATTTTTATTTTAAGTAAGAATGTAATATATAATTCGGAAAGTCGGTCGAAAAGAAAATCGTCGATGTCGATCGAAGAATCGTTCCAATAAAAAATTGACGAAATATGAAATTACGAAATAGCCATTACATCTACGTGTCACTCTCCAATTAGTGGATGATCAAGCTGTTCCTCCCTCTTGCTGTAGGGAATACTTCCGATCTAGAATCGGAAAATAGAAGAAGTTCCCTCCATTGCAGGGCGCGGGATTGAGCTGTGGCGGAGAGGGTTTTTCCGTGACCTAGGGTTTCCACTTTCGTAGCCGAAGGGAAGCCGGGGCTTGATCACAGAAGGTGTCAGTGAATTGCCATGGAGAGCGCCTTTGCGAGCGCCTTTGCGAGCGCCTCTGCTATCTCAGACCAGAGGCAGAAGATCGAACAGTATAAGAACATTCTGTATAATGTTTTGTCGTCAAACGATTCAGTCCAAGCCAAGAAGTTTATCGATCACAGTTAGCTGCCTTTTTTTAATACGTTGAAGTTTTCTCCCAAATTGTTCATCTTCAATTTAGTACGAAGTTAGGGCTAATCATCTGACGACTCTTGATATGCAGCACTATCTGACGAAGTTCCGCTTGTGGTTTCGCGGCAGCTCTTGCAAACTCTTGCGCAAGAGTTGGGGAAATTGGAGGGTGAGACTCAGAAAGATATCGCCCATTACATCCTCGCACAGATTCAGCCGCGCGTTGTCTCTTTCGAGGAGCAGGTTTGGTTCTGGCGTTATTCTTTCATAATCCGTAGGAATGATGTTTCTCAATTAGGTAATGATAACCAATAACCAATGTCACTTCTGACTGAATTGACACGGGAGCCTGGCCGTGCCATCCGTCTAATTACACATCTAAATGGAGTATATACTTCTGTTATGTTACCTTTGATTCCCAGTAAGAAATAGGTCCATGAGTGTTTTTGGGTTTATATTGGAATTGAGTGTGTAAAAATGGAGAGGTATCGTAGCTTTCGGATTCATGTTCAAAGCATAGTCAGTGCACATCCAGTATGCTAGAGTATATTTAATGTTGAGTGTGCAGAAGATTATGTAATGTATAGAAAGTCTCTTGGCAGCGTCCTTCATACAAGGACATAAAAATCAGTAAAAGATATATTTTGAGTGTGTGGTTATCTTGAAATGATCGATATCAATTATTCATAGTAAATATGATTTTTATTTTAATATCAGTTCCTCTGTTCTCTTCTCACAATGTTCTGAGTGTGGCTAGGGGCTTCAGTTTTAACTACTTATGTTGTTCATGGATCTCGACTTGCATGGTCCGTAGAGGAAGGAAATAATTTGTCTCCCGTGAGCTGCAGGTGTTGATTATTCGAGAGAAGCTTGCTGAATTGTATGAATCAGAGCAGCAATGGTCAAAAGCTGCTCAGATGCTCAGTGGCATCGATCTAGACTCTGGAATGAGGTATAATACCCATTTTCCTTTCAACCTCTTCCGTGAAAGTACGATTATATAAATTTTGGACTCCTACTGTAGTTACCTTTTTATGGTCTTTGTCAGAGTGATCGACGAGTCATACAGATTGTCAAAATGTGTTCAAATTGCTCGTTTATACCTTGAGGTACAGTATACTTCTGTAGCTTTAATTTAATTCCTACAACGGTATTTATAACAAAGGGCTATATTTTAGTAGTGGCAATTTGCTATGAGGTCATGTAAAAGCATTACGTTGAGCTCTGTATGATGGAGGAAAGTGGTTTCAGATTGCATTGTATGCATGATAAAATCCTTAAACCGGTGCCCTAGACCAACTTGGTCATCTTGACTATGCATGATATAATATAATCATACAGCAATTTTTAATTGCATTGGAGGCGCTTGACAAGAATTAATTGTTTAATGTTTATACTTACACGGGCAATGAAGTTTATTTAGTCTTTGGTACTTGAGCACTCAGTCTTGCTCAATTTCTTCAACAGGATGATGATGCTGTTAATGCTGAGGCTTTTATCAATAAAGCATCATTCTTGGTTAGCAATAGTCAGCACGAAGTCCTTAATTTACAATACAAGGTTAGGAAAGCTTTCGGTTGTTGATGACAATAACTTAAGATGGCCATATGGTTTTTCTTCTGTCTTTTAATCCCGACAATAACTTAAGGATGGCCATATGGTTTTTCTTCTGTCTTTTAATCCCCACCGTTGTCGCAGGTTTGCTATGCTAGGATCTTAGACTTGAAAAGGAAGTTCTTGGAAGCAGCACTGCGTTATTATGATATATCTCAAATTGAAAAGAGACAAATAGGAGATGAGTATGTAAAGTTGAACATTCTTTTCATAGAATAGAAGTGGTTTCTAGCTTTGTCAAGCAACCGTTGTTCGAGTGATATACTTGTTTTAGGACACTGACCTTAAAGCATTTGCACGCCTTTGAAAGTTCCTTTATTTTTACAGGTCTTCCAGTTCGTATGCATCAAATTTCAGCATTCTTGACATTCTTTTTTGCACTTTTCATTTACTGCAGGAATTGCTTAACTTTAAATAATAAGCATATACATTTCTGTCTCATTTCGTAAATAATTACAAAATAGGAAATTGGCTAGATTTGACATGAAGACATTTGTTTTATTGTACAATATTCATGTCTTGATATGACTCATAGATTTTCGTTTTTTCCCCGTTCCTTTCAAGTTTATAGTTGAACTGCAAAATTAAGCTGACACTGATATAATTATAATATGCTATAGCAGTGAGTGTCGACCAATTTTGTGGGCCTTTTCAGTCTGAAATTTTCATAAATGTATTATGCAAATAGTCTTTTGTTGATTTTCCTTTAATATTTCACCCTTCTAAGCCTTATGCCTTCAACTATTTTCTACAATTATATTATGCAGATCTCTCTTGAGTTTAATTTCTCTGGCTTCATAGTGTCTAGGCGGAGCTATAAGCTCAAAATTTTAGAGACTTGCACATGCATGGACGAAAGCTAGCTTTTTTTTTTTTTTTTTTTTATATCAATTCTGCAAAACTATTTTACTCAATCTACTAAACAATTCTGTGCCTTCATTGCAAAAAGGAAGTTTTGTTCCCACGTACTTTTAATATATGTTGGTTTTTGGTCAAGGAGATCGTTGTTTCATGATAAGGGCAGTATTTGGTGGCAGACTTGTTGTTTCGCTATCTTGTGGGTAGTCTGGAGTGAGAGAAACAGTAGAATTTTTAGAGGGATGGAGCAATCTTTTGACGAGGTTTGGGAGGAAGTGAGGTTTAGTGCCTCATTATGGGCATCTGTTTGTCGGACTTTTTGTAACTATTAACTTAGCATCATTCTTTTGGATTTGAGGGCTTTTTGTTGCTTTTTGTATGCCCTTGAAAGCTTGGTTACTAACCACCAAAAAGGAAAAAAGAAAAAAGAACTGAGTTTCAACACAATCCTATGATTTGTATACTACAGTTGAATTTAGAAAACTTAATGTTTTTAAAATGGAAAATATAAATTCATTCATGGTGTTGTTTTTTTTTTTGTTTTTTTCTTTGAAGGAAATCGTGGTGTGTTTAAAAGATATTGCTTAGTTAATACTTTCCTTCGGCCTTTCTTGTTTTAGTATAGTCATTATAAAGGCGGATGTTAGTTACTTTATCTGTTTTTTTCTCAGAGAAATCAACGAAGAAGCATTGGAACAAGCTTTATCTGCTGCAGTGACATGCACAATATTGGCTGCTGCTGGTCCACAACGATCCCGAGTTCTTGCCACATTATACAAAGTAAAAATCTTCTTTAGAAAAATGGAATTTATGTATCATTTTGGAGGGGATTGATTTTTTAATATGCACTTTCTAAGCGTTGACCTTTTGGTTTAGGATGAGCGTTGCTCAAAGTTAAAAATCTATCCAATACTGCAAAAGGTTCCCTCTCTCTCTCTCTCTCTCTCTCTCTCTACGTTCAAGACTGTTCAGTTCAATGACATTAATCAGGGTAAAATTTAACGATTAGGTTTACTTGGAGAGAATTTTGAGGAAGCCTGAAATTGATGCATTTGCTGAAGAGCTAAAGCCTCACCAGGTTATTGTTTTTGCTCTTTACCTCTTTCTTTATTCTGCATTGAATCATTTTTTAAGAAATTTTCCTTTACATTACTTCAACAGCAAGCCCTTCTGCCAGATAATTTTACTGTGTTGGATCGTGCTATGATTGAGCATAATCTTCTCAGTGCAAGCAAACTCTACACAAATATAAGGTCAAATATGTGTAGTTTATCATCTCGTCCTCCTTTATTCCTTTTTTCTCGTTTTACTATTGTTTTTGGTTATTCCTGTCGCAGCTTCGAAGAGTTAGGCACTTTGTTGGGTATTCCTCCTCATAAGGTGTGTGCCATTTTATTGTTCTTAATACTTCGGCAGAACTTCGTCGACTTTTTGCTAATGATTTTAGATTAGCTTCTTACAGTATGTTTAAATTAAGACATGCAATTAGTTTCTTGTTGTCTGTTTGGGTAAAAATGATCCTTAAATTACTGATTTTTAACATAAACGGGGAGAGAGAATGGATCCTATCACATTAACCTGCCGAACCTCTCTATTAATTAGAAACGAAAGAAAGAAAGAGAATAAATATTACTCTTTTAAAAGGTCCCAGCTAACCATGTTTAAGAGATTAAGGAAAACTCTTTTAAACGGGAAGGTCTTAGCTTTAGCTTTGTATCATGGCTCTTGTTCGTGTGTATTTCTAGTTCTTTTTATAAGTGTAGTCCCTTTATAATTAGCTGCAATTGAAACTTGTGAACGTGTAGTAGTGTACTGTTCTTTACTTGTCTTGCTTTTACTTTTCACCGAATCAATAAAATTGTTGTTAATATAAAGTTACTTTCCCTGGCCTGAAATTTGCTAGAAAATATTCATTATTCAAAAGAAGTTTTCATTTTAAAATTAAGTTGATATGCGTGCAAATTATCCCTGCCGATAAAAAAAATTCCAATGATCTTGATCTGGACTCCAACTACCTTCCAGTGTGATCTTCTACTCGAACATCAGTGATGACTAACACAAAGAAGTAGGTTATCAATATCATATAGGCCTCAGGAAATTACAATCCTCCCTCTTGCTTTTTCATTAATATTACTAAATAAGAGATACTGGGGTTGTGCCCTTGATGGTACCTCTATTTGCATTCAAAGCCATACGAAGGACCAATCAACCATATCATATGACTTTACCCCTCATCAACTACCTCGTTTCAAGGATAGGTCTCAAAATGTGTTTACCCCCTTTAGAGGCAGGCCAGGTTGGCTCTCCAAAATAGTTACATGGAGAACCTTGATCTTTTAGGTCTATCCACAAATTCTAGCAAGGATTTTATAAATATTGGCAGTGTCGGTGGAACTAATAGGTCTAGAATATATCTGGCGTGAAAGCTGAAGATTTTCTGGGAATCAGGCATGTACAAGTTTCATTAACACAATTTGCTTACCTTTTCTTTCATGATAAAGCTTCGTAAATTATTCGGCAGTATGGCTGTTTGCGTCTGGAGTTTTTTCACATAAAAAGCTGCTAACAACTTAAAAATCTCACCCTTCCGGAAGTCTTTCCAACAATTGGGATACCTTAACAGATTCGAGCTAAAGAGCTCACAAAAATGAACTTATTTGATATCTTCTACTTCTGGCTTGCAAGCGGATACTCAATGTGCTTATCAAGTTCATTTTGCTTGCTAAATTTGACTTTGTTTTTAGGCTGAGAAGATAGCATCCAGAATGATCTATGAGGACAGAATGCGGGGATCAATTGACCAGGTTTTTATCTTCTCTTCTCGATTCCCCCCAAATGAAAGAATTATTGGAAAAAAAATGGATTATCTATCTTAATTAGCTTTCAGAACTGTTTGCACATATTATATTTAGCTATGAAACTGCTATCAGGTTGAAGCTATTATCCATTTCGAGGACGATATTGAAGAGCTGCAGCAATGGGATCAACAGGTATTTTCTCTGGATTTCATTTCTATTTATTTGTTGCTCTTTTCAAAATTTGAAAGAGTAAAGCAGGTTCACTTAAATTGCGCGCGGCACATGTTATGGAAAATTTTAGATATCAGCATTTATGACAATGACAATGTTTTTTAAAAATTAAGAGAGAGGAGAGAAAAGGAAGGGAAAACGTCTAATTATTATTTTCATTTTTGATGTTGATGTGTACCGTGTAATTATTTGTTTTGTTTGGTCTGTGTAGATTGTTGGTCTTTGTCAAGCTCTGAACGACATCTTTGATAGCATGGCAAATAAAGGGGTCTCCCTTCCCGTCTGACCAATGTGCTGTTACCGATTCCCAATCCAGTGATTTTGTATTATCTTAGAAACCTTCATCTTTTTACCATAATTTTGAGGCTACTTTAGTTTTTTTATTGTTTATTTTTCTTTTTTGAAGAGTTTGAAAATTGTTATTCTTTTTAGCAGCGAGGGTTATTTGTCTGTCATCGGGGAAAAAAAAGAAAAGAAAGAGAGAGCGAGAGAGGGATACGAAGAGTTACGAAGCCAATGTATCAAAATATTTAACTTCTCCTCACTAAGAAAAGGAAACAGGAAAAGATGAAATGAAGCACTGTTTATGGCTTTGGAGGGTCCTACCACACTGCAAACCAAATCTGCCAGGTAAGTCTAAAGGATCGTTTATTTGCGAAAAGAACCAATTCGAAATTGATTTTATCAAGTTTTAATGTAAGGACAATTTTGAATCTTTTATATATGGATCTTCCAATTTAAATTTGTACATGTCTTGATACGGTGGCCGCTGGCCTCCCCCGTTTTACCATACCTAACGGATTTGATTGAAGTACAGCTATTAGTAATAGCTCCTCGCAAGAAAAAACTGGTGGCGTGTAAATTTAAGAAAACGAACTTATGAGTATCTTGGTTGTTGTCATTCATACAAATGTCCTCGGTTGGAGAGGTAAACAAAATATTATAAATGTTTGGTAATCTCTCCTTCGTTCATTTATTATAAAGGTATGAAAATCTATTCCATAGTTTACTTATTTTTTAAATTTTAAATCATGACGTTTAATGGCAATGTGTAATGGGCGGGCCAAAATAATAATATCAAGGTGGACTTAATGGGCGGGCCAAAATAGATAATATCAAGGTGGGCTTGAGTAGTAACAAATAGTCACATTTTAAGTTAAAGTCAATATGTAATAGGGCAAAATAGAAAATATGTAATAGGGCAAAATAGAAAATAAGGGGTTATAAATGTAAGTAGCAAAATCTCATATTACATGAATTTAAGTTATGAAATCCACTTTATTCATAAAATTTATACTCTAAAAAAAAAGTTTAGACCACGACAATCCGCAATCTAGAACAAATTATAACTTATCAAAATTGTGAGCTAAATGGTCCCTTATTGGTTTCCTGTGTGGCCTTACAAAGGCCTTAATTACTAGCAGATACGTGGGCAATTAACTCGGAATAAAAAGGCAAAGTGCCCACCCAACGAAACGTTGAACGGAACGGACTTCAAACACAACTAACGTAAACAAAGGCATTGAACTCGGATCCAAAGGCAAATATGTCGGGTCCTTATATTAGAAATCTCCCTTCAGTCTTTATTGGCTTCTTCATGTGTGTCTTCTCCAACTTGAATGACGCGAATGCAGAACTCATTTGGCTGGACTCCTCACCAAAAGTGCATGGTTTGCGTTGCAATTGCAAAGAAGATTGCCTTAATATATCAAACAATGAACTGCCTGATTTAGCTTCATTCTGTGCACTTGGTTTCACTTGGGAGTAACTAAACTTGGCTGAAGAAATCCTTGTAGGTTTATTTTCACTCTGGCCCTGCAAAGCCAAGTTATTGATGTTATTAGGTCGGCCCACTATCAACCAAGGAACACTTGATCGGTTTGGATTGAACTGATCTATGAGGAGGTGAAGTCATCTCTTGCCTCTCAATCATCCAAAAGTAAACATGAATATATATGGTCCAGCATCAATATTTTTAACGAGAGCTGACCTGATCAGAAGATTCTTCCATTGTTGGAATGGCACTCTTGCTGTTGCTATCATCTCGACCGAAAATGAAAGAACGACTGTTGATTGATGATCCGTGTTTACGGGATGAAGAAAGAGATAAATTTGAACTTCGACCTAAGAAAGATGACTGCATAATTTATGTTAGCTTTATAGAAGATGTTATCTTTTTACAATAGAACCAACGGATTAAATAGCTAATGCATTTCTGAATTCAGAGATTATGCACACAGATACCTTGGATGTTATGTTCTTGCCTACACCAGTTAGTGGAGGGTCCAAAAACGCTGCATAAATACAGACAATGCATAAGGATTAAGCAAGATAAAGGATGCTAGATTCAGAGGGGATGATGAATGTGCTGCAGATCTTACATTGTGCTTTGGGTCTCTTCTTTACATCGGATACAACATTCAGCTTCTTAATAAGACCAAAAACTTCTCTAGTGCTCTCATCCTCAGCAGGCGACAGAAATGTGGATTTTTCCTCCTGTTTCAGACCAATCGTTAGATCATCCTGTTAGCTATATGGTCGAACGATTAAAAGATATAAATCTTAGTTCATCAAAGAACAGCTTGAATCTCACAGCTTTATAAAGTACACGTTCTCTTTCTATCCTCCTTTCTGTTTCCTCGTCATCGGACATGTACTGATCATCATTATCTGTATACATTTGAGGAAGCATTTGCTTTACTTTTCGAATGTTCATTCGAGCAACATTCAACGGAAGTAAATCTTCTGCAGCTGCTTCACAAAATTCAAAATCATCATTTTCTCCTTCATTATTTACATCATCCAGCAAAGCTGGTTTAGTAAATTTTGATCCATATTTCAATTTCTGCAAAAGATCTTCTGTTCCAGCAGCATCTTCCTGCTCAAGCCACTTCTGATGGAGTTCGTTGCGTTTTTCATTGTCTAATGGATTTTCTTCGTATGCAGTTGCTATCATATCTTGAAGCTCTTCTGAATCAGTGTACTCGTCTTCATCTTCATCTTGAAAGCGCATATCATGGTCACTGTCATCTTCTTCCTCAGCTTCATCATCAACAAAAGCTTTAACAGGATCCCCGCTTGCCAATGAAGGCAAGTTTGACAAACCATGTGGATGTGGATTTACATTCTCCTTATCATTATCCTCCTCATCAGAACTGCAAAAGCAAAGTACTTGAGAAGTTAAGTTATATGATCAAACAGCCAGCGATATGAAGCAACTAAAATTAAGATTTCTTGAAACCAATATCAAACAATTAGCAGTGGCCCAGCTTGATATTCTCAGTGTTTAACATTGAGAGAGTAGGAAAGGAAGTCATGAACATATCAAATGAGTATACGTAATAAAATTTCCAAAAATTCTTACTCCTCATCAAGGGCTGCAGAATCGAGCCTTAAATTCATTGCCAATACGGATGGTGTGAAATTTTCTTGCAAATGACTTCTGGATGTCTCGTTCAACTCATCATCAAGAGGTGCAGATTCATGCTTTAAATTCATAGCCAATACAGATGGCGTAAAATTTTCTTGCAGAGGATTGTTGGACATCTCATTTGATACATCGTCTCCATTGCTTGTTTGGGAATCAGAAAAGAGTTCCTAAAACATGATAGACATAGTAATTATGCTGAAAAAATATAGAGATAAAACAATACATTATCAGAACTCATTGAATGAAAATACCTGAGTGTCATTAATAGGAGTCCAAAATGCTTCTGTGGCGTCGTTGGTAGCCTGTAATTCATAAAGACAACAACTGCATCAAGTCAGTAACACGTTTGAAATTCTAATTTCAAAACACTTGAAACTTGGCAATCCTTGAAGCAAAAAAAATAAAATTGTTATTTGGGTCAAATTGTCAGGTAGTAAAGAAAATGTCGTGTCAGTTAACTTCCTTCAAGTCTTAGTTACTAGAATAACTCAACCGGAACTAGCCAATACTTCCACCAAGAAAATTGTTACTCCTAAGCATGTAATAAAACTCCATTTCGAAATGACGGCAAGCTACAAAAACAATTGCCCTTGTTATCACAAGATCATTTTGTACATTTGCCACATTTTAATTATAAACTAATTTAAACCTATTAATGGCACGGGAAGGGGAGGTGGATGCATCTAACCTTTTCCCTCTCGGAGGGCATGTTTGTCCCATTACTCCTTTCATCTATACACATTGAACCTTTTCGGTTCCCCAAATCAGCAGGATGCTGATCCATATCCTCGCATTCTCTTTCTATAGAATCCGCCCTCCCTTCTACAGACAACCTATGCTTGATCACGACCTCTGTGCACAGATAATTGTCATCGTCGTTGCAGTCTAGAATGGCATTCTCAATATTGATAGATCTGCGTAAATAAATATTATATAAGTTCATAGTCTAGGTACAAATGTATGACTAAGAATAGGATGCCCACTTCCTAGAGAGCTCAAGCTTCCTTTGTCGGATCTTCTCCAACACTGAGGATATCGGTTTCCGAACAAGAGGCATGGGCTTGAATGCTGCCCCTCTGGTATCTAACAAGAAGGAAAAATAAACTTGAGAATGTAGACGGGGAAGTGTGGCTTAGGCTTGGAGCTTAATTTTGAAGATCGATCGTCTTTAAGAAGAATTAGGACACGATTGTGAGAATCAGTAATACAATTTACCTCGCAAGAGTCTCTGAGACTCGGCGCGGAGTTGTTCAACGTATTCTCTTCTCTCCTGAAAAATATAAGCAATGAAATAAGTAAATACCGAGAAATTGGGGAAATATCCACATGAATTATCGCATTTAAGGACATCGGAGGTCCTCATACCTTCTCAAGAGTCCTTTTGGAGACCGCAGTCTCGTTGAAATCTTCAGGCTCTCCACTGCTCTTGAGCCTTTTGTTCTTTGATTTCCTCCTCTTTGCTTCTCTCTCGTCCTCGAATGAATCCAAACTTGGCCGTTTCTTCACCAGTTCATCTACCAGGGCATCGCCACTTTCCTCTCCTATCCTCAGACTTTGATCTTCATCTATTTCATCAATACCAGCGACGGCATCAAATTCCAAGCCCTTCTCGGCTCCAGAATCATTTTCCTGATCATCCAGACCAAGACTAGGTTCCAAGTTGCCACCATCGTCCAAATCCCTCGATCCAGATCCCGATTGTCGAAGCTCATCGGAATCATCCAGATCTTGGCCGTTAAATTTATCAGAATCATCGGCATCAGTTTCCGCCGCACTCAATTCACGCATCTTAAGGCTATCATCGAACCGATCATCGATCCTCAAAAATTCCCCCAACACTCCACTCGAAAATTGATCATCGACCCTCGGCAACTCCTCCGATAGAACACTAGCCTTCTTCAACCGCTTCAGCTTCCTCCCCGCAACGAGAGGGGAATCGACGTCGGGAGACGAAAGTAACTGGAAATCGTCGTCGCTCTCCATCCTCTACTGTCGATTGTGAAACAAAAATCCAAGACGAAGGACTGACCTGAGAACAGTTGATGAAAAATCGGAGCCGCTAAGAGAAGGGTGTAGTGGCGGCAAAGCGAATTCGAAAAAATCGTGAAGACATAAAGGCTAAGGCACCCTTTTATTTTAATGAGATGCCAAACGAAGTCGAGCGAGCCCGCCAAAATTACCTGTTCCGACTCCACAGAATCTATTCATGATCTGTCGGTAATAAATGTAGAAAGACGAAGCTCGGCCCGGCCCAGTAGTTTTTTTTTTTTTTTTTTTTTTTTTTTTTTTTTTTTTTTTTTTTTTTTTTTT
>NW_019268521.1:6293886-6311215 GCF_002738365.1 Cucurbita moschata
CGGCCCGGCCCAGTTTTTTTTTTTTTTTTTTTTTTTTATTCTCAATTATTGATTCTTACATTACTCTTTATTTTATTTTTATCCTATCTTCCTTCCTTTTGAGATTGGATCGGTGTTATTTACTAATGGATACATTTTTTTTTATTATATTAATATTTTAAAATATTTATTTGTGGTTGTATTTTGATATTTTTTAGATAATTTATTTTATATATATAATTTAGTGTTCATTAATTTTGCTTAAAACCAATGAAATTATTAATTAAATTATTCAGAAACCACGTGGCAGGTTAAATTTCTTATTTCTTTATTATCAAATTTGTTATTTTATTTCTTCCACTGAGTTCTGTAACTGGCATGTGACACTTTTTATAATGAGTTTATTTTCTTCCAATTTTAATAATTAGTGCATGCATATTATTTGCCTTAGAAGTTAAGTTTGATTCCAATCTCAATTTCAGAAGTCTTTATGTGAAATTTCATTAGATTACATAATCTAATTGCCTATAATATGATTATACATTGACAAATCATTGCACGAACAGAGGTTAATCTAGATAATTATATTAAAATCGTCAATTTGAGCACAGTTTGATAAACAATACGTCAATTATCTTTCTAATTAAAATATTTATTTATTAGGTGAAAAAAATTGACCATATTCATCAAAGTCTACGTTTGTATAAGATTCAAGTATAGATCTAACTTACTCATTAATTCAAACAATATTTACGTTCAATAATTTGTCTCAAAAGATCTGTCAGCAGACTCAGCACCAACACTGTTGAATTCTTGGAACTGTTCTGTTCATTCCAGCAAAATCACTGCAGTATTGGATCTTGAAAATGAACAGCAGAGAGTAAGTTTTTATTATGTTCTTTATTCAAGCTGCTGCTAATCCTTGTAAATTTCATTCCCTCAAATGATATGAGCAGTTAAAAGATGAGAGCATGAGCAAAACGAAAGTGGCAGTCACTTCAAAAGAACAGCTTCTTATGATTATTGAGGTGTACTTAAAATTTGAGTGCACAGAACATTTTCAGATTCAATCATCAATGTATGTAGAAAACTCCATGCCCACTATAAATCACAACAGGAATTTAAAGGGAACATTGATTTAAGAATTACACTTCGAAGTTCCATGTCGACTCTGCAGTTACTTTTGGCCTTTTGGATTCATCTGCCATGTTGACCGATGCTACAATCTGCATAACAAAAGATGGGTTAAAAAGAACTGACGAGAAAGTCTGCATTATCAATATCCTTTTGAATTGAGTAAAAGCATCTAAGGTTGCTACCGCACTCGGTTTGCTGGATAAATAATCAACTACCATGGTAGAGAACTGACTCAGGTGCTAGCCACTACATTTTTATCCCATCCCAGTTACCATTGCCTCCAAGGATAAACAATCTAGTCATGAACTCATAAAACCAGTTCCACTGAAACTACACAGCCCTTTCCAAGATAGCTAATGCCAGAACCTCAGCCTGGAACAACCACTTCAAGCCTGCAGGTATTTTGCCTTCTTCTCAATTGCACCATGTCAGTACATTGCCAATGCTTAAAGCGTGTTAACTACTTATGTAATTCTCTGGAAACACTTTCACCAATCATTTCCCAATATATATATTGGGATTGGTTAGAGAGGGGAACGAAGCATTCCTTATAAGAGTATGGAAATCTCTCCCTAATAGACACGTTTTAAAACCTTGAGGGGAAGCCCAGAAAAAAAGCCCAAAGAGGACAATACTGGCGGGTGGTGAGCTTGGGCTGTTACAAATGATATTAGAGTCAAGTTTTGGGCGTTGTGCCAGCGAGGACACTGGTTGTTAAGGGTGTGGAAACATCTCCCTAGTAAACGCATTTTAAAACCTTGAGAGAAAGCCCGAAAAGGACAATATATGCTAGCTTGGACTGTTTACATATATATTGGTGTTTAAAACTACCTAATACTCGTGAAAAATATTTATGGTAAAAGAAAGCATTTCATCTCAATACATAACTCCAAACTGCATCATGAAACTCGACCCCAACTATTAGTATATTGACTACTTCAAAACAAAATAACAGTTAACAATTTTGGAAATGCAGAGCCTAACTCAAAGACTGTGACTATCCTGTTTGTTTGTTTTTATATCCTGCAGTTGTGCATGGCCCAGGCTAATAAATATGTCTTGAATTTCCTCAAACCTCTCACGTGGGAGAGGGAGATTTTTCAAAGATAAGATGATAAAACCTCCAAATAATACTCACCACAGACCAAACAAAAATGTATTTTCAAAAAACCATGTCATCAAACATCAGATTATCTGAGGCTAAGTGAGAAGAAAATCAAGTAATTCCTACTTAAAACCCGATGTCCCATTTATATGTTGAAACCAGGATGAGGAAACAATCCAAGGGGTTCGTTTTCTTTTAAAGGTCCAATGAAATAGTTAACCATATATTTAAAGTTCAGACTAATTACTATTTGAAGGAATAATTCAAGATTCTCATAGAACTCCCTGGTCGTCACTTTCTTGAAAGGAAGTCTCCCTTCCATTCTCTTAAGAACCATAGTATCAGGCCTACTCCCACTAATCCGTAGGGAGATTCTGAGCACCCCAACATTGGCACCACGAGAATCATCCTCTAGGGCTCTCTACTTTCATTATAGGGTATACATCATCCTCTGGGGCTCTCTACTTTCATTATTGGGTATACTGGACAATGGATGTTTGTTTTTACACTCTGAGCTGAATGAAAAAAATTCATGGATTTTATATCCCATGGGAACTTCCAGGCCAGACATTCTTTCAAATAAGTGCTTACTGTTTGGCCAACGGTATAAACAGCTAGTCTAGTGTAATAGTCCAAATCCACCGCTAGCAGATACTGTCTGCTTTGGCCTGTTATGCATCATCGTCAGTCTCACAATTTTAAAATGCATATGCTAGAGAGAGGTTTTCACACCCTTATAAAGAAGGTTTTGTTCCCCTCTCCATACAACGTGGGATCTCACAATCCATCCTTCTTCGGGGCCCAACGTCTTCGCTGGCACTCGTTCCCTTCACCAATTGATGTGGGATTTCACAATCCATCTCATTCAGGGCTTAATGTCCTCGTTGGCACACTGCTCAGTACCTAGCTTTGATACCATTTGTAACAACTCAAGCCCACCGCTAGTAAAAATTGTCCATTTTAGCTTGTTATGCATTACCGTCAACCTCACAATTTTAAGACGCGTCTGTTAGGGAGAGGTTTCCATACCCTTATAAAAAATATTTTGTTCCCCTCTCCAATCGACGTGTGATCTCACAATTAGACACAGCTAGAGTTCAATTTCATTTTAACACTACAGAAGATGTGCATTTCACGTGTATGGTCAGATAGAATTACATTATACCAAAGTCTACAATAGTGGTTTATCCCTAGGAAACTTTCCTGTGCAGAAAAAGTACTTGAAACATCATACGAGGTTCCTCCTTTTTGGAGAATAATCATATCCAGAGATTTTAATTTGCGCAATTAACGAGCATTCAAAAACTATAGAAATATAATCACAAAATTACCTACCTTGAAATTTCCGCTTGACTTCAAATTCCTTGTCCATTCTAATCCCAGTGCCTTGTTTGTAGTCTGGTACGTAGCCTTTAATACATCATCGTCGTAAACCTTCCTTGAAATGGAGAAGTCCCACGAATTCTTTGCAACATCGTACGAAGGTTCAAAAGTGGTTGCATGTTTGTGCACGTAGGTGTACTTCAATTTACAATTTCCAGAGCCAAGAGCGTGATTAGCAGAGAACTTGTTAGCCGAATCAAGGACTAGGTTCCCGTCGAGAACTGTTCTATTATCGGCCCAACTATGGATGTAAGTCAAATTCAAAGGCTTCTCCGCAACCTTGACAGTATTCATAAACTGAAAGCGAAGATCCTGTAAAATAGCATGCAATAACGAAACGAGTTAGCACGATATTGAATTTGATGATGCAAGGGGGAAAATGAATCCTAGAGAAACCTAACTCAGGCTTCCAGCAAAAAAAGAGATTAAATTCAGCAATACAATGAATCAATTTCAGGTCCAGCCTAAAAGAATTATATACAATTTCCGCGAGCTCCAGTGCCAAATTTATAGTAGATTAAACCAAACGGTTCAGACTGATAGGTAAGATTGACAATAGCAAATTCCACTCCCACCGAGATGTTTCGATTCGTGAAATTCTCATAGCCATCAAACAGCCATGAGAATCTAAAAAATGGAACAGTCGAAGCACCTTTTTGGGAACATTGTAGTCGACTATGAAGAAGCCTGGTTTCTCGACGGCAAGAGAAAGACCGTTTAAGCTAGGGCCGTTGATGATTGTGGCGTCGGTGATGGATGCTCGGAGCTTGACATCGCCGGCGTTAACAGCCAAAGTTGAGGCGGCGCCGCTTTTGTCTGCGTCGTACTTGGTCTTCAGAGTTGCCTTCATTGTTAGAAGGAAAGGAGATAAGCAAGATATCCAGATGATGCAAAACAAAGTTTTCGTTTTTTCCCATTTTAAACCTGCTGCCTAACTTGCCCTTGTCCAATCAAAACACGGAAAATAAAAATTCTTTTGTTTTTTTTTTTTTTTAAAGCATTTGGGTTGCCACTTTTTTTCTAATAATTATATTTATTTTATAAAATATTTAAAATAGTGTTTTTCATGATTCTTTAGGAATTTTTTTCATAATTTAATAATATCGTTTTCATTTTTTGCTTTTGAAAAATAACTTACAATCCTTATTTCTATTTTCTATTGCTTTATTACATACTTTTTAAACTAAGTTCTCAAAAAATCAAAGTCAAATTTTGAAATTTATTTTGTTTCAAATAATATATTTCAACTATTTCAAAAAACACATTTTAAATTTAAAAAAGGTTTAAAAAATACCTCGAACATTTTTTAAATTCTCATTAATACTTTTTTTTTTATAACTTTAAAAAAACTATTTTTACCATTAGAACCGACTTTTTGGAATATTCATGAGCTTTCAAAAATAATATTAAAAAGTTTGGAGATAATTTATAAGGTGTCCATAGCTAATTTAAGTTAAAAAAAATTATGTTTTTTTATAAATGTCAAAAATGTTAATTCTATTTTTAAATGTCCATAGATATTTTTTAAACTTAGTATTAAAGTAATAATATTTTTTAACTTTTTTAAAAAGTCAAATATATTAATGAACTACTAAAGTTCCATAATATTTGTTATTATAACAAAGTACTACTTCTTTTATTGGTGTGAGTAAGATATTTTTTAAGTTTTTATTGAAATTTTAAAATTATTATTCAATTTTTAAAATTTTTTAAACAAAATAAAAAAAATTAGATGCATTTTTATTAATTTAGTCTATTAAATCATAAGAATAAAAATATGAAAAAATCGGTTTAATTTATTGGTGAGTCGAAAAAAAGGGAAGTATTATGAATGAGAGGAAAATTGGAAAGCGCAGATGGCTCGCACGCCGAACTCCAAACCCTAATGCCCATGAATGCTATAAATAGCAGTGTCCAGGCTCTATCCACCGCGTTCGCCGTCTACACTGAATTCCCGTTTCAATTTCTTCGTGACTTCAATTACTCGTTTGGTTGCCTTCATCCCACTGAGTTTTGAAATCTTGAACCCTAATTTTCAGTATCTCAACGTCGGATACCCGATCTGATAGGGTTTGAGCCAAACTTCTTTCTACTCATTTCTAATTCTGCTCTTTTCAAAATTCGATATGTTTGCGTTCAATTTCGTCAAGTTTGTTTCGATTTCGATTGTAGATTAATATTGAACTATTGCTTTCTGCTACATGAATGATCTAAATGCATCTGTTCATCCTCTCCTTGACATCGTTTAGAAATATCAAGGGGATAATACAGGTGCTAATATCGATAGGTTGGCTTACCAGCTCATTTCATATTTTTGATCTTTGTCTTGGAGTCAAATGGACCTACCGAAATATCGGCAACAATGATTATCCATTATTTGCCCCACTTCTTTATTTCATTTTGCTTTAATTTTGTGAATATTCTGCTCGTTACAATGGCATATGATGAATAATTCATTTACGCTTATTGATATACTGATATTCTGTGCTGACACAAAACTCCGCTTATTATCTGATGCCATTAAAGCTTTCTATTTTTCGTTGTTTTTCTTTGTTTTGTTGGAGATTTATTTCTTTTAAAGGCAGGCAAATGATGTAGACAAATTCTTATCCTACACACTGAAGTAAATGTAGACTATAACTCCGCTTATTATCTGATGCCTTGCCATTTTTTAGAATAAAACTTAGATTCATTTGATTGCTCAATGATTTTTCTTGTTTTATCGCTTGGTAAATTATAGTATTTGTTCTCTGTTTCACTTATGAATTGCGATTTCGTCCTAGTATAATCTCAGTTTAGTTAGGCGTCAGTCAGCATTTCAATTTCATTCTCATCTATATGTGAATCGCACCACCAATGAAGAGAAATAGCAGACGGGCGGTCTGAATTGATGCCGTGTTGATTGTCTGCAACTCCCATCTTCATGGGTTCCTGAGGTGTAATCAATCTTTAAAGGTGGTTGAGAAATTGCTCTGTTTCTATTTGATTTTGCTATGATGAAGTTTGCCAAAATATGTCTGGACATATGATATTTGTCATGATTAGTTTGGTGCATTCTTCTGAGCCTATGTTTTGTTTTTAATTACACATTCTCTCTATGGATTCTTCATGGTTTGATTTATTGAGTCCGTCAGTGTATCCGATGAATTGAGTTCAAGTTAGAGACATCAGATTTTGCTGGAAATGATCGGTCTTCCATCAATGATATCGCTATGTAGCACGTAGAATTTGTAGATTGGAAGTCCAATTTATATTCTCCCATGCTGGTGGTTTCCCGAGATTGTTGCAGCTGCTTCTATATCCATTCTGATGACGAACGCCGATCAGTTGGAAATTATACATTTCAATTGAATTTTGTTTTAAAATTGTTGATGTACAATTTTCATTGCATTACTTCTGAATTGTATCATTTTACATTAAATATCAATAAAAGCAACTACGTTTAATACATAATTTTTGTTATATCCTATTTACATATTTGAATTCGAATCAAAGTTAATTCCGTTGACACTAAATTCCAAATATTTTTATGAGAAATCTTTGGTAGAGTAAACGCTAAAATTTGAATAATTTCCTTTCAAAAAGAGTGTCAAAACTGCGGATACTAAAATAAGTTCTACACTAATAAAAATAGAAATTCGAACAGATGCTCAAATAAAATATTATTACAATCATCTCTAGTTTTTGTGTTTTTCTTCATTCTTAGTTCTAACCCCAACCCCCTTCCAATATTAGTGTCAGTTCATCACAATTTATTCAATTTTTAAGTGATTGGCACAGCTTACCTAATATGATGTTTGTACCGATTAATATCATCACTAAAATTATTAGAAGGGATGAACATTTTCACTCGATCTATTCTCATTCACAACAGTGAAGAAGCCAACCATATGTTGACAGGCATGGTGTCATCGTTTTAGCCAATCTGGAGTTCCTGTAGAACGAAGTCGCGGAGAGGGTTTCTTGTTGAGGTTACGAGGAGGAAGACCAAGACAACAAGTGAGAGAAGAAGCAGGATGGAGATGAGGGAAAAAAAAAAAAAAGAAAAAAACACATTCCGTTGCCGGGAATCGAACCCGGGTCTCCTGGGTGAAAGCCAGATATCCTAACCGCTGGACGACAACGGATTTTGATTTTAGTCTGACAAAATAATAATTAAGTTTATAAAATAATAAAAACAATAAGTAAAAATCAATTAAAAAGTTACACCTTTTGACAAATATTGCGATTTAATCTTAAATTCTAACGAACGTTAGATTTTTGTTTAAAAGTAAAAGTAAGAGTTTTCTTTAGGTATTTATTAAGAAGCTTCAATTTTTATCCAAACTTATGAACTTTATTATCTCTTTAACTTGCTTTTTACCAATATTAGCAGATAAATTGTTAACGGGTGGATTGGGGTATTACATAAATTTAACAAAAAATCAAAACACTAGTTTACTATTATGATCTAAATAGATGAAGTTGAAAGTTTGAACAAACATTCCATTGGTTTCTATCTAATCAGACTTGAGAAAGAATCTTGGAGAACTAGAAACATATTTGAAGATAACAAAATTTCCATGTCACGGCACACACTGTTATCATCATCACGCCATACTTTTGGTTTTGCAAAGTTTTTCGATTCCACCTGTTGGAATTGCTCTTGCATCCACTGTAGTCAGTATTTGAGGCACTGACATCCCTCCTGAGATCACAATTTCTGCACCCAAAAAAGGGGAACGTCAAACTCCATCTTCATAACCTCTCTGGTTTAAATATTCATTAAGGTTTAGTATCCATTTGGATCGACTTTCTAAGTACTTTAAAAGATTTTCTTCACCTAAAAGCACTTAGAAACTCGATCCGAACGAGCCTTTTAACTCGTATGGTTTCTTCTATGATATCATTAAACAGTGTAATCTCGAGAGAAGAGAAGAGAAGAGAAGAGAAGAGAGCATACCAATTCCCTCTCGGACAGACAGATTAGGCCTGAGGATGTCCGTGGAACTCATAAGAAATATGTCTCCAAGATAGAGATGATTAGTGGGCACATAAACACAATACAGTTCTTCCTCTTCCATTCTGCTCTGAAGAACAACGGCAGAAGTGATGAATCCAAAGGCATACTCTCCACCACGGGGGTGCCTGATAATTGCTACTTCCTTGAAGGCATTTGAGGTTTGATCTGAGGCCGCCGATTATCAGACAATCAGTCAAATACCAAAAGAAATGCTATTCTTTCAATGCTTTTGTTTTCTACCTGGTGATATTGCAGTACTAATTTGCTTCGAGGCCGTGTAAATATAGCTTACGAGTGGCATTTTCTTAATGAACCATTCACCAAGAGTAAGAACAGAAGCTCCCAGCCAAGATGACATGAAAATACCAACAAGAAAGATGAATGTAATGGAGGTAATAAATCCAAGCCCTGCAGAAATTTCTACTCAAAATCAACTGCGGAAAATCTCTTCGAAATTTGTTGTTGTTCTGCTCTGAACTTACCAAAAACATAGATCCCTAAGTGAGCATATATCGGAGAGAAGAAACCATCAACAAAACGAATGAAGCCCCACGTGATGTAGAATGTAATAGCAATTGGCATAAGAATTACACTGCAAACAGAGCCCCTTAATACGCTAAGGAGAAAGAAAAAGATGCATTAATCTGGAAGAACAGCAGAAGAGTTACCATCCTGTCATGAACTTCTTGGAAGCCCAGCTGCGAATGACTTTAGCAATGGCCTAAAATATCGATGAATCGAAGCCTTAGTTCGATAATGGCGTCGACTCACTGCATCTAACACTCTCATGGATTTCAAGCATTACAGAGTAAGAAATCAATCGAAAGAACAAATACATTTAACGTTAAGGTTAATCAATCGAAGAATCAAGATGGAGAAGCGAAAACGGACCTCTCCGCCGGAGTGATGATTAGATAAAGCGACAGCCGGAACGGAGGAAGATTTGGAGGCTCCATTTTCAGAAACTGTAGCGACTGCGACGGGGATCAGGAGCCCTAGATCTCTCTCCCTCTCTCTTGTACTCATCTCTCTGTTTCCTTTTCTCTCTCTCCACTTCGATTTTGGAGTCATATTTTTTGTTTTTTGTTTTTTTTTTTTACATCCAATTTCTCTCCCCGCCAACAATATTAACGAACTATTCGGAACTTTCAACTGATTTTCATTTCAATTTTCAGAACTATCTATTGAATTGAATATCAAGTCCATGGTTTCAATTACGCATAATTGAATTGAATAGTCTAATTAATAATTAAGAGCCAAAAACACCGATTTAACTACGCATAATTATGATTTACAACGGCACGCATCCATAGCTTGAAGACGATAATATATATATATATATATATAAATTCAAAACCATCAGGAAGTATACATATTAATGGAGATGGAAACTCGAATATGGATCTTCGTGATTTCCATTGAGCTGCCTTCTCATCACGTGCGCCCTCCTCCAGGATAATTGCAGCCATTGTAGCCTACATTAACAAACAGAGACTAATGTTAATGGTGAGTTTAGATTCGATTAGGGTTATTGAGTGAAATGAAATGGGGCTCTCACTTGGGTTGTTGGAAGAAAGTGTGGCGGACTGTGAGAAGTCACACGTCGATGGATCCCCGCCGGCGGTTTGGAAGAACAGGTTCATGGCGTAGGCGGCGTGTGAGGCCAAGGTGTTTGGCTCGAAGCACGCGCCGGCGGGTTGAATGGCGCTGCAATCCAGCCCTCCTCCGCAGGCGTAGTCCAAATTCGCTTGAAGTTGGTCATCTGATACGCCGCCCTTCGGCACGCACCATGACCCTCCTCCTCCTGCCTTTGGCTTTGGGCTTGCTGGTGCTTTCGTTGATGGATTTGCTGGGGCCGATGGAATCGGAGTGCTCTGCCCATTTTTTGAAAGACCAACGTCGTACGCCATTGTAAGATCAGACTTGAACAATCCGAAAGCTCTCTCAGAACCAGGCCCAGGCTTCAAATCTTCGTCGTACAGTGCAAACAGATACGTATCAACTGATTTCCCCGGCATCAATGGCGTTCCGACCATGGAACGAAGGTGCGCAATCAGATTCCCGTTGAATGCCTTGGCGTTTTCCAGACTTGGGCCCACCTCGTCGCCGTCTCCTTTGTACGGCCAACCGGTCTCCGCCACCACAATCTCTACGTTCTTGAAACCCATTGAGTTCAATGCAGATCTTATGGCGTCCACCTGAGCGTCGAACATGTTCATGTACTTGATATTGGTGTTCGTGTCGATCCGGCCGGCGTTGGGCTCGAAAAGACAGAAGGCCAAAGTATCCGGTCGTGGATCGCTCTGGTAAGCGAAGTATGGATATGGGTTAATGGTGAATGGCGATCCAGTGGCGTTGTTGAACTCCAATAGCCCCTTCAACACGCTCATATAGTCCGGGTGGAAGAGCCCGGACGACGGCGGCTCCGATTGGCGAAGCACCGCCATGGAATGGACAGTGGAAATCTTAATATCATTCCCCAGAGACATCGAATCGAGCGCGTTTTGAAGATTCTGAATCGCCGGCACGAGCTGGTTCATTAAATTTTGATCGTTGGATGTTATCACCTCGTTGCCTACCGTGATGAGAATGATTTTACTCGCCGGATAGAAGGGAGCAACATTAGCGTTAACCCAATTTTTAGCAAAATTCGGGTCGGACGCTAGGGCTGGAATGTCACCGTTCGCAGCGCCTATCACAATTCCGATCCCTGTGTTTGCTAAAGCTTTGATGATGGCCGGATCAGCGCCATAGAGTCGAACTTTCTCGATCGAAGTAGATTGAAGTAGCTTAGCCGTCGACGACGGCGGAGGAAGGTTATCGGCGACTTGACCGTAGTTGATTCCGATGAACGATTGCGAATCTGCAAAACAGAGCATGTTCAATTAAAAATTCGAAAGCCGGAACAGTTCTTTCGATTCGTGTTAATGAACAGATTTTCCATCTCCGTTCTTTTGAATGAAAAATTCAAGCGATCAAAGTGGATAAAAGATTCACAGATAACGACGAGTTAAGAAACCAGAAACTTACAGGCGATGTCAGTGACTAGCAGAAAGGTAAAGAAGAAGAAGAAGACAGTAGAGCGAAGAAGAGTGGAAGCCATGGCTGTTGAGTTCAAAGCAGACATGTTGGAGATGGGTTGCAGAGGAACGAGAGATTAAATAGATGACTGAGCAGGGAAGAGGAAGACGACAAGGGTAATATTGTAAAATGAATATTCAGTGGGCCCCCTATCTTTTTCAAAAGCGGGCTGCCCGACAAGTGCCGTGAATGATCTCCGCCGTTAGAGAATTGGAAGTAGAAGATGGCGGAGTCGTGGAGGTGTTTGCGCCGGTAACGTGGATATGTTAATTTTGAAATGACCGAAGTACCCCTCTTTCTTGACCGTTGCCCAACTTCCGTTGGCAATTGAATTCTGTGAGCGGAAAATAAAATAACCATCTTTTTATATTAAATCATATAATAAAACAATATATTAAATCATATAAAAATCTTTACGCTTTTACTTAGCTATTAAGAAATATTACCGGTCTAATTAGGCAAACGTGACCCACAGGCCCCATTTTTGCAACGTACAAAGGTGCTTTGAGCAGCGGGAGAGCAAAGCATTTGGATGAAAGCGCGGGGTTGGAAAAAGCTTGGATTCTTGATGACTTGTTAAATAATGGTGACTACTTTATGATGAAAGTTAAGGAGGGCGAGCTTTACGATGGTGGGATTGATTGGTGACGAAGCAACTTCAATCTGCTCCATAGACTTTGAATCTCGGCCGTCTCCTCTCAGCCTTACTCGTGGAATGTAACACCCACTTTTGAATATCTTTATGTACGCTACGTCTGCCTCTAATCTTTAGCTTAATTCGTCGTTCGTAAGGGTTTTGCATTCTTTCTCAAAGGATAAGAAACATTGTGTTTGAAGTATTTGTGCTACGTGATTGCGTTCGGTTGTTTATGTCTGTATAACTTGTTATGTTTTTGGCCGTTACGTATCGCCGTCGATTTTACTGTTTTAAAACGAGTCTACTCTGACTAGTTTCTTGCACTGATGACTAACTCTGATACTATTAGTAACAGCACAAGCCCACCCTTAGCAGATATTGTCCGCTTTAGCTCGTTACATATAGCCGTCAACCTCACGATTTTAAAACATGTCTATTGTTTCCACACTCTTATAAGAAATATTTCGTTTTTTTTTTCTACAACCGATGTGAGACTTTACCATCTGCCCCCAAGACACCCTTATAGAGAAGGGTTCGTTTCTCTCTCTAATGGATGTGGGGTCTCACAAGAAGTATGAAGATTCAACACTGTTATAACTTAGGTTGTCTAGAATTACGAAGTACAATTCTGTTCTTCTGTTGTGGGCTGATCAGGTGCTCTGAAGCCTCATGCAAGTTCACAAGCATCCTCAAAGACTCCTCCAAATCCATGGCTCCCTTCAACAGTTCATGCCAAAATCAAGATTCTTAGAGCGAGTTCTTATAATCTGATTCAATTTGGATATCTCTTTAATGTGAAGATGTGAGATAGTTGGAAAGTATCTGTGGTCGGACTAATTTAGGGAATGATCATAGATTTATAATTTAGGAATACTCTTTTCATTAAGGTGAAGCATTTTGGAGAAACCCAAAATATTCCCACCACAAAGCCATGTAAGCTTAGTGAACAATATCATACCATTGTGGAGAGTCGTGTTTATCTAGCAGTATCTACTTGATTTGTGGTTCCTGTCTAGGCCACCTCTTCTATTGATTTTCCCGATCTCAATGGACCTTAGGGATTTTAGGGATTTGCTCTCTTTCATTTCATTTTGGATCTTAGGGATTTTCTCTGTGTAGGAGGTGTATAGGATTCTAGAGTTTTGCTCCAGGTATGACTCGGTTTGATTCGGTTTCCTTGTCTCTTTGTTTTTTTCTTTTATCAGATTATGATCCTGTATGCGTAGTCTTTGTTCCTGATATGATTGACTGATCGGTTGTTATTACTTCGACAATGTATTTATAATTGCTGGATATCGGAATCATAAAAAATGAAAATTTCTCGTGATTCATTCGCATTTTGCTAAACCTCTCTTTTATTTCTTCTTTTGATCACTAATGGGCATAACTTATGAAAGATTATTGTGTTCACAGAATCATTCCAACCAAAAAGTAGAAATTTAATGCAAATACCCAAACTAGGATGTTTACTGGCATTTGCATTTTGTTATTGTACTATTGTGCACCTTCACTAATGTGGATCCGTTCTATTTCAAACCACTTTCAACATTCGTTGATCTCTTGTATGAAGGCAGGGGCTCCCTTCTGTAATGCCATATTTTTTGTAATAAATAAAATATCTTTTCCTTTCCCTTTGATTTTTTTTTATTATTTCTGTTTCAATCTTTCTTTCCGTATAATAAATAAAATAGAAGTAATAAAGAAAAACGAATGGCAAAAAACGGGGGAAAAAAAAAAGCTTGACTTGCCGTTAAAACCCTATTTCACTTCAGCTACCCCCTCCCCCCATTGCCCGCCACTGCACCCCGCCTGACGCTCGGGGTTCTTGCCCGACACAGTCTCAGCGGCTACCGCCGCACGCTGCACTCTCGGCTGCTGTCAGCCTTCCCTCGAAATTTCCGTCGGTGGTTCAGCACCAATCCCTCGCCGTTGGTGCGATCGCATCGCCGCCACTCATTTGCCAGTTCCCCCCAAGGTTATATATTTTGTTTCGCTTATTCTCTTCACCCACGGAGAAGAAAGTTGAGAACCTTTCTTTTTTGTTGATTTCTTCTTCAACCAATGTTCACCTAGATTTCAAATTCCTTAGATTTGAAATTAAAACAAGAATGTATAACTTAGATTTAAAATTCCTTGTTTTTCTTTTTCATCCAAGCTCTGGGGTTCCAAAGAGTGGTAAACTTGCGTTTAAATTTATAATCCAAGTAAGCCGAGCGTTTTCGCAGGGGGTGGGAGTATGTTAAATTTCTGGACTATTTAGCTTTTTAGAGAGATTGTTTCTCCGTTTCAGTCGATCTTCTGAATATATAAGTTGCAGTTCTTTGATTTTCTTTTGTTGCAGGAAATTTAGGCTTGTTATTCGATCAAGAAAAGAATGAGGTTAGAGAAGTGTTGGTTCTGTTCCTCCACTATATATCCAGGACATGGTATTCAATTTGTTCGCAATGATACGAAGGTAAGATTTAACCAACCTTTTGTGATTTGTTGTTTGTGATGCATATTAGGCTGTTGAAGTTGATAATTTTTCTTGTTAAACTAGTGATGATGGACAGGGAGCCCTATGTTTCTACTTCCTAATCTGATTTTTCTGCAGATTTTTAGATTTTGTCGGTCAAAATGCCACAAGAACTTTAAGATGAAGAGAAATCCCCGCAAAGTAAAATGGACCAAGGCCTATAGGAGGTTGCATGGAAAGGATATGACACAGGACTCAACTTTTGAGTTTGAGAGGAAGCGCAATAGGCCGGAGAGATGTGACAGGAATCTCACGGAAGAGACACTGAGGGCTATTAAGAAGATTGATAAAGTCAGAGCAGAAAGGGAGTCGAGGCACATTGCACGCAGGTTTTAAATTTCTTCCATTCCCGTTTGTTGTATGCCTATATATTTTGTGAACACTGCTTCTTCTGGTGTAACTCGGGATCGTTCGCGTTTGCAGAATGCAAGGAAAGAAAGCAAAGGAACTCAGAGAGGCAAAGAAGGAATTGGATCAGAGCATCAGTTTGGTCAAAGCTCCTCTTGCTCTCAAGGAGGATCCTTCCCTCATCCTTCCAAAGATCAAACTCAATGTGGAACCATCACAAGCAGAGCAAAATCAGAGTATGGAAGAATGAGTTTGTTACTCTTATATCACTATATCAAATATTTACGTCGTAATTACTTTTTCACATATCTCGAACTGCTACAATTCTTATGCAGTGGTAGATTGTCATTGTTTGTTCTATAGAATTTCATTTTGAGAATGTTTCTTTAATCATTTCTTGCTGCTTTTTTTGTCTTGCTTCTTTCGTACATTTTGTTGAAAAGGGTATTTGGAGATTAGATCATAGGTGGTTGAGGACTAACACGGGTATAGGTCAACCTCACCCTGCAAACCATATTGTACTTCAAGGTTTTAAAACGTGTCTCCTAATTCATGTGTGACCCAAGAAGTTGGAAGGAAAAAAGTATAAATTTGTGAACTAATTTTGGGTAAAATAATTAAATATTAAAATTCAGATAAACAATAAAAACTAAAACTTTTTATATACCTTACTATTAGAGGTGGCTTCATGTGAAAAATATGTTCTTACAAATACATCTCAATCGAAAGACCATGACACTTAACATCTACGGTTCCAATCACCTATATGTACACAAGACGAACTAACACATGTAACTCAAGAAGTTCAATAGGCATTTAAGAATTTATTAAAAAAAAAAAAAAAAAAGAGAACTCGAGCTTTCACATTCTCAACCAAAGAGGTTTCTCTTGGAGCAGCAGCATATTCTCCTCTAGGAATGATTGCCAATGTTATCTTCAATCTGATGCCCATCAATTAAGTTAAAAACGATCCGAGAATAAGAGCCTGTTCTCGACTCGGCATTGGTACACAAGTTACAGCAGTCTTGATCGGGAACTTGAAACTCAGTGCAAATGTTCAATCTTGCCTCTCGACGTCTCCAAACTCTTCTGGTTCGGGGACAATTTCATTGGATATCCTTTTATTTGAAGATGAGAAATCATATCCACAGCTGCCATGGGAGCTTAATCTTCCTGGTTGTTTAGAGCCACTGCCGTTTTCTCTATTTACATCTGATGAGCTGCGCCTCCAGCTACCATGAAAAGCAGAACTCCAAGATCTTCTTGATGAAGTTGTGCGCAGCCTGCCGGAGCTAGAGAGTTCTTCCCTGACTACTTTCAAAGGATTTTCCAATGCCTTAAGGATGTATCTCATGAGGGGTCGTCTAGATGGTTTGGGGTTCAGGCACGACTTGGCAATGATCGCCATTGCCCATACCTCTTCCAATAGATCGTCGTCTATCATCAACGATGGATCGACTATCTGTGTTACGAGTTCCTTATCATGGATACTTATGTTAGATAAGGTGTGTTCCAACCACTCCTTTGTTGTAGCATCTTCTTCTGCTTTGCTGATACTAAGTTTTCCCGTCACAAGTTCTAACAATACTTTACCAAAACAGTGAACGTCCTGCGAACAGGATGCTGGTGAGGAGCCTGTATGCACAACAAATTGGTTAGTCATACGAATAAGTTATATCAAACAGCCTCTATCCCACCAAATTAGGCCATCAAAAGTCCTTGGCTATTTGGTATGAACGTATGCTTAAAAGAAGAGGGATCTTAGAAGGAATACGCACCAGAAGAGCATTGTTCGGAGCTTCTGCACAAGAGAATCAAGAAGATGCCATTAGAACTTTGATTAAATAACAAAGAAACAAATATAATTGAGAAAATACTGTGGCTTAAGATACGCACTGTGGCTTTCTCCGCAATCTCGTGAAGGCATTTTGGTGCTGATCCCCGTCTACAACACAGGCCTCACTCAAGCTTCCAAGACGCACTTCGAATTTGTCATCAAGGAGGATACTGCTTGCTTGAATATCTCTTCAACATTTAAGCAAAGCAAAGTCAATACATTTTTTTTGGTATACATTTAAGAAAAGCAAGGTCAATTTTTTTTTTTTTTTTTTTTTTTTTTTTTTTTTTTTTTTTTTTTTTTTT
>NW_019268521.1:6311850-6378961 GCF_002738365.1 Cucurbita moschata
TTTTTTTTTTTTTTTTTTTTTTTTTTTTTTTTTTTTTTTTTTTTTTGTACAAACTGAGATCATGCCCAAGTTTACTACTAGCAAATATTGTTCTCTTTAAACTTTGGACTTTCCCTTTCGAGCTTCCTCTTAAAGATTTTAAAACGCATATACTAGAGAAAGGTTTTCACACCCTTATAAGAAATGTTTCACATCCCCCCTTTAACCGATGTGTGATCACATATATGGTGCTTCTGTCATGTTAAAAGTGAATCTTCTGTACTATTTTTAAAGGTGGCTGCTCTTGAGATAATTGGCCAAAATGTCTAATTGAATCTTCCACCTAAAATTTGAATATTATGATACCAAAAAGAATATTATGATACCTGTGGACGAGAGGAGGGCTACACTCATGATGCAGGTAAGACAGGGCCTCGGCAGCTCCCATTGCTATTTTCAATCTGGTAATCCAATCCAGGGACTGCACATTGTCATCTTCTGAACTGGAAACACTCTGCAAGCAATTACCCAAGTCCCCATTTGGCATACACTTGTACACCAAAAGCTTCTCATCCTCGCGCTCAAAGCAGTGCCCCAAGAATGGAACAAACCTCATATGCGACACTTTGCTGAAAAAGTCTAGTTCCACAGAGTACCTTTCATTCTTCAAATACTGCATATTTACCTTTTTAATCACTACAGGAAGGCCACCCTCCAGGAACCCCTTGTAGAGATCTCCAGAGTGACCCTGTTTTATAAGATTGTCTTTGCTGAAATTCCCAGTGCTGTGGAGCATCTGCTCATAAGTAAATGAATCTCCCAGACCAGCAAAGTAGACTGGATCCTTTGGAAGTGAAGGGCCGTGTCCATCTGGGACAGGGCCTACATTTGCTTTTCCTCTTTTATTCACTTTACCTTCACCAGAAAATTTCAAGAGCACTACGAGGATAATCACAAACATAACAACAAAGCCCAATCCACCAAATAGTCCCACCATTATGAACTTCAAGCGATTGTTTTCATCATGACGAAGGTCTAGTTTGTCTGAATTTCCCTTTCCAAAACCTTCAAAAGTTAAGGTTCTCTCAGAGTAGAAGAGGCTACAAGCCTCGAAATCTCTTTGATATGGCTCCATATCCAGGCAGTTTCCACTGAGGATAGCATTATGACTCTTGTTGAGTACAACACCCTGGAAATAATTCCCAGATAAATCGATTGATCCATGCAATTCCAGCGGTAGATTTAGATGACCATACAGAAAATTATTTGAAAAGTTGAACACAGCCATACTGTTTGGAACAAAACTTGGCAAGCTACCCGTAAAGTTGTTGTTTGATGCGTCAAAAAACCTCAATTTGGGGTGAGATAGCAAGCCATGATGTAGACGACCATCAAGTTTATTACCTCTCAAAACCAAAATTTCCAACTGAGAAAGGCTTCGAAACAAATCATCTGGCAAAGGGCCCTCCAAGCCATTGTCTCCAATATACATCTTTTTCAAATTCCTTAGCCCCCTCAAATTCACAGGTAGTGCACCCGTCAGTGAATTCTTGCCGAGATCAAGCAGCAGTAGTTCTGAAAGGTTACCTAATTCACTTGGTACAGAGGACGTTAAACTATTGTCCGAAAGATCCAACAATTGCAGTTTAGTAAGAGTGCCGAAACTGGGTGGGATAGGTCCACTTAAAAAATTCGAGGCAAGTTCAAGGCGTATAAGATTGTGAAGAGATGAAAGAATGGGAGGTATTGAGCCAGTGAGAAGATTTCTCGAGAGATCAAGAACAGATAGCTGAGATAACTGTCCTATTGCCGAAGGCATAGAACCAGTAAGACTATTACCAGATAAATAAAGATCAGTGAGCTTACTTAAATCGCCAATAGAGGTAGGTATTGGGCCAACGATCGAAGAAGAGCGCAGATCAAGCACTTGGAGCGCAACGAGCGACTGACCAAACCAGTCCGGAATGGAGCCAGGAAGCAAAAAACCAGACGCATTGAACGAAACCAAGGAGGTAAAATTAGCGAGCGCATCGACGGCGAAACGAGGGCTGAGCTGCCCACTCTGAGTTCGCCGCAGACCTGACACAGTGATCCCAACAACTCGACCGGCTTTGCACTTAATTCCAATCCAAGCGGAACAGGGATTGGCTTTTATTGGCCAATCTTTGCCTCTTAGCCCTAACGTTGATCGAAGATCGAGTAACGCCGTCCACTCCATACTGGAATTCAACGATTCCCCCTGACCTAAACCGCACTGAATTAATAACAACAACAAAGCTACAACTAGCAGATACCGCCGGTGAGCTTGAACTTCCATCGCCGCCTGATAATGTGGAAACAAACAAAACTGACCGTGGATTTTGAAGTTACATTTGCAACTCCATCGTCTTCAACGAGCCACAACCACCACAAGAGATCAAAGTTGAGCAACTTCCAGTAAAACCTCAAATCAACAGAGTTCGCCAATTTAACGCTCAATTAAATCTCACCGCTAATCACGAGCGATGATTCTACCTCTTATTCTGAACCGCCATAAATGCCATCCCAGAGTCACCTACAGATAATAATGCAACAATAATATACTTCACTTCCGCAAGGTGTATTCTATTCAGATTCACAACTCTACTCGTAAATCTTGCCCAATAAACACACGCACACAGACGGAGAGAGAGAGAGAAAGAGGAAGCACAGGCTCCGATTACCAATATAGCTTTGAGATTAAAGAACAGGTAGTTGATTTCAGCTGATTATGTGATCTTCGCCCCCAGAAACTTTCTGGTAAAGATTTTTCAGAGTCATAAAGGAAAAGGATTCATTATCTCTTCGCAACAGACTGAGCACACAGTAACTCTAATAAAGATGGCCAGAACGCCATTGTTAAACAATTGAAGAAGCTCCAATCAATTTATGACGCAATATCTACCATTCAAAAGTGTGCAACGAAAGAATACAGATTTAAATGAGGAAAAGAATTGGGATCTAATGTTCTAATCTTCATTGATATTCACGACCTTTAAATAGGATACAAGATACTAAATAATATCTACCAAGAAAATATAAACTAACTAAACTATACTACTATTCAAATTCAACTGTATCTAAGATATATTTCCTAACTAATATATTCTGAAAAATTACGAATATCATATATTCCATAACTAATTCAAACTAAAATAAGTGGCACTAAATTGTGACAATTCAAACCTCATCTTTAAACTTTATTTGATTTCCCCTTTTCCAGAAGTGGACGGAAAGAAACTCCGCGAAGGAAGAATCCAAACAGACTTTGGACACCATTGGATCATCTTCCTAGCATTTACCAACTGTAATTTACTTTTGTTGCGTCAGAAATTATTCATGGAAATATCAAATTAATACGCAAACTCTTCAAGAACCGACAATTCTTCATTATTCTTTTTGTTTTTGTATAATAGACGAGGGAGAAAACAGCTGTTATTTTAATTTTATATCAAAATAGCTCCCTGGATTATACATAATCTTTAATTACGTTTACCATATTAATCATAATCTCTTTCACATATACTATAATGATATGGCTCAATCATTGATCTAAATCTCCACAAATAATTAAATTGATTTAAGGATTAAATAGATTAAATTAATAATATTTAAGAGTGAATTTAAAATTATAATTATAACGTGTATTAAATGTTTTCTTTTTTTCTGAAGAATAACTGTTTAAATTATTGGTAGGGTTTATCCAATTAATTACATCGAAGACATTAATGTTAGTTGACTAACAAACTTTTTATAATAAAAAATTCCTATAATTGGAGGGACATTAATGATGAAGGTTAAAATGTCTTTTTAATCAAATCGACACTATTTTCTAAATTTTAAGATTAAAATGTTTTTTTTTTTTTGGTTGGTGGTGTGAAAATTGAAATGACTCGATTAGTTCATGCTCAGTCAATTGCCCTACCACCTACAACTTGGAGTCAAGCGAGTCGACATTCCTACGTGTAACGTATTGTCTTGTTGTAATTGTCTCGATCATCATGTGTGTCCAACGTGGCCTACTCTTACAATAACACATGTTGGCCGCTGGTTTTTAATACTACGATGATATAAAAAATTAAAATAAAAAATTTCATACTAATTTTGTTTGTTTTATTTTGAAGCTTAAATGAAATAATATATAATTTAAAGGTAATTGAAATGAAAAATTTCCTAATAATCTTTTTAAAAATAATTGAAATGAAAACTTAACGTATAAATTAATATACAAATTTGATATTTAAATTAATGAAATATATTAAACAAGTAGGCATAGAATTCAAATGGTCCACGATTGTCGCACTCAATCAAACTAAAAAATAAAAAGCACAATTGACTTGATCATTCGATTCCATGCATAGTCTAAGTGACATGTGAGCAATACCTAATTTTTATTTTTATCCACAAAGACATCGACGTGGACGTCAACGTTGAATTATTGTATTCAAAAAGCATCTAAATTTACTTTTTTCTCCTCAACAGGTTGCTACAAAGCAACTTCGTCGTTTGGCCCATTCGGGGTTGGACGTTATATCTTTGTTGAAACGGAGCCCAACGTTTTTATCAAAAAGAAAAAGCAAATAATAATAATATTCAAAGATAATAGAAATAATATAATTATT
Organism: Cucurbita moschata; assembly: GCF_002738365.1. Lineage (NCBI taxonomy): Eukaryota > Viridiplantae > Streptophyta > Magnoliopsida > Cucurbitales > Cucurbitaceae > Cucurbita > Cucurbita moschata. The sequence goes on from NW_019268521.1 coordinate 6,316,470, forward strand.
ATAAAAAAAATAAAAGAAAAGGGGAATATCTCAATCCATATTCCATAGTCTACCTTCGAAGAGAAAATTGCTTGATTTTTTTTTTTTACATTTTTTAATTTTATAATTCATGTGGACTCAATTATATAAATATTCTCAAATTTTATATTTTGTTTTTATTAATATCTGTAATTAATGTTAGTTCCACATTTATTTAATAATTATTTAAATTACCACTCTGGGCCTGTGCGGGGACATTTGTTACCATAATTGTTGGGCTTGATGTAAATTGAAGCCCGGCCCAATTTATCCTCTCAATGATGATGCGAGTACGGAATAAGCTCTTCCTTTTTTTTTTTTATTTGTTGTTTGATTAAATATTTGTTTTAGTTTTATTTACTTATTTTTATCTATTGTTAAATATGAAATTGAAAATTTTAATATAGAATTAAGGTTTGGAGGACTTTTATTTTTTATTTGCAAATTAAGAGGCTATATGATACAAATGTAATATTTAACAAATTAAACTTCCAATTTCACCTTATATTATTCCTTCTTGACTATTTTGTCACAAGTAAAACAAATGTTTAGTCAAATAACTAGTTAGTGGGTATCGAATTTTTTTCAAAAGTAAATTCATTGGCCATAATTTTATTGATTTATTCTACATAATTAAAAAAAACAAATTTATTGCTAAAAATATTAAAGCTTCAAAATTTGTCATAATTAGACAAGTTGAATCAGAATCACGTTTGGTTTGCGATAAACGATAAAGATTCGCATTTCACATTCATATATGAAACGACGGGTGACGGCTCTTCGTCAAATTGCAGTCAAATCCCGCACAGCGAAGCCATTGAACCTGAGCGGCGAAACAAAATGAAAAGAAGAAGGAAGATTAGAGTAACTAACGGCGTCAGAACAAAGGTGGATATGATCTGAAACTGAATCTGTCGGCCAAAAAGTTCGCGATTATTCGGCCGCATCGGAATCAAGCACAGACACAGGCGGCGGCCCCGCCATTGGCAGTCCCAACTTGCACCGGAAATCGGTATTGAAAGTGACGGAAAAAAGGCGATGAGCAGAGATATAGATTCTTGTCTCAAGATTGGACGTTGGCGATGAGGATTCTGAACAAGGAATTTTGTTGAAGCACAAGGGATTCATTCATTCATTAAAAAAAAAAAAAAAAAATCTTAATAAATTAAAACACATATATTTATATATAACATTATACCAACTTAATTATCAAAAATTTAAAATTTAATATTATAATAGAGTAGGTAATAATTAAAAGATTCTATGTTGTTCAAAATTTAAATATTATAGATTCTTTTAAAAATATAATCATATTCAATTGGGTGTGAAATTAATAAATTGAGTGAAGACAAAGACAGGGAATATAATCTTGTTCTTGACCCTATGTATATATGACCGTGAAAAAATGTTCTCCACTCTTTCATTCCCAGTCTAAATGAGGAATTCTCTCATCGTTTAAAATGGGTCCATGCGAATAAAATAACATTGAAAAGTTGAAAAAATTAAGATAATACCACTTACATGATTTAAATTGCATCTCATTGGGATGGTTCTCAATTATTATATTTGGACTATAAATACAAACCCCACAATACACTATATCAGAACTACCAATATAAGTAGTGTAATTTAAAATTTAAAATTTAAAATTCTCTATCTTATATTTATATTTGATTGCAATACATTATGTCGGATAAGATACACACCATATAATATCAATGGAATATTTAAACAATTTGTTATGTCACCAAATATTAATTATATATTTGGAATTTCCTCAAGTGGACATAAAAAATTTAAGACTCACCTTTTTGGACGATAAAACATGTTGGGAAGGAATGGAATAATTAAACTTGCACTAATTTAATGGCTTTAAAATCTTTTGGGTCATCTAAGAAAATAAATAAGATTTGTTTTCCCCGTGGAAGGAACCAAAATACTCCTGAAAATGGTGTATTCACGCATATACCCACCCACTTAGATAGCAAATTGCATAGATTAGGATAACATTATCTTCCTAATTAATATCCATCCAAAATGGCATATGTTCCCTGTGTTTTTTCTATGACGCAAATGCCACAACATTGACTCCTTTTCTTTTGTTATTCTCATCTCATCTTCATTTGACACAATATGCCCACTCAGCCACAAAAAAGCAACTCCGATATTTATTTGGTTGTTGAATAAGACGACGATTTAAAATTTTTAAATATGTTTAATATGTTACCATGATGTATAATGTGAAATTCCACATCAGTTAGAGAATATAACAAAACATTTTTTACAAATGGTATCAGAATTTAAAGATAACAATATCAGTTAGCGGTAGGCTTAAACAGTTACAAATGGTATCAGAGCTAGACACTGGGCGATGTGTCAACAATAATGTAACATTTTTTGATAAAGGTGTGGAAACCTCTCATCTCTATGAATTAGAGAAGGATATTAGTTAAATTTATTTTTGTTTAAAAACTTTATTTTATTAAAATGAATGAGTTTATGAAAATATTTCATATTAATTTTTTTAATGATTTAAACTAAAATTTGAAGATGGTGTTGGACCAAATGGCGCGGAGAGGAGTCAGGCCAACGTGGAGCAGCGTGGAAAACGAGGCAGAGTCACGGTGCGTGGAGTCTGACTGTACAGTGTACGGAGCCGATAAACCCAACGGCTAAATTGTGTTGCTTAATTAAACCAGAAGTCCAGAATACAGCAAGCAGAAGGCACGGAGCCACAAGTTCATACCAAATTTGACTGCTCCGTAATGGACAACTGGCGGTTCCCACATTTGCAGGACATAAAATTATAACAATGGTCATAAACTTTTAATATTTTCTCTATAAGTTAATATTAAAAATTAATTTATTATTATTATAATTTTTTTTTTCTAAAGAATCTGAGTATCTGACCGTGTTTCCGGTGGAAAGCAACAGGTGAAAGGTAAGCAAGGTCGAACCCACTTGGAACCATTGGCCCACATTGGGTCTGTGTTTTTGTAGTATTTATACGTCAGAACTGGCCGCCAAATCTGTGATAAAAAATAAAAACCAAGCACTGATCTGAAATTAATAGATATGGCGATGGGGTCTGGTTCGAATTGGACGGCGCAGCAGAACAAAGCGTTCGAGAATGCTTTAGCCATCTACGACAAAAACACGCCGGGGCGGTGGCACATCCTCGCCAAAGCCGTCGGCTCGAAGACGGCGGAGGAAGTGAAACGCCACTACGACAGGCTCGTTGAAGATGTCAACAGGATCGAGACCGGCCAAGTTCCTTTCCCTAATTACAGAAAACCCGGACCCGCAGGCCGAGGATTTCGCTTTGTTGACGACGAATAACGGTAATTAAGGACGACAATAAAATTTATTTATATTCTAATATATTCGAATATATATATATATATGACAAGAATTTCTTGTGATTAATGCAGGATGAGGAGCCTACGCTTGCATTGAAATATGAAGGCTAAATGTAGCTAGTTTTCGTCACCCATCTTTATTGTAATTCCTAGTTTTATATCTGTAGTCCCAATTTGTTATATAATGAATAAATACTCTATTAATATGAGTTATTATTGTAAATTATTTATTAAGTTCGCTGGAAAATAGATATTTTAAAGTTAATCTTTAATTATCCAAAAACCAATGTAATCTATTATTGTTATTTTGAGTTTAAAAAATCGTTAGTTTAATTGAACCTATTTGTATAATTTAAAATTTAAAGTATTTTAAAGCACGTGAAATTGAATTTGGGCCGGGATTGGGAAAAGCCCATTTTGTATTGAAGCCCATCTAATAAAAGCCCAAACGAATTGGTTCAAGTTTAGAGACCCGAAAGAGTGGAATATAAAGTCTCGTCCCGCCGATAGAAGGTAGTGGAGGGATTACGCTATTCGTTGGTTGTGAGTTTCAACTTTCAACTGATTGGCGAAGCGGGGAGTCATGGAAGCTAATTCATCTTCGTTTAAGGTACGGACTGTTTTTCACTATTTTCTGCTAGCACGGTTGCGCGTTAAGGTCAAGGAACTCTTTTTCAAATGGTTTGTTCGTTTTTACGGCTGTCCATTTGACAAGATTCTTCGAGTCTCTTTAATGGAATCGATATGTCGATTGCGGACACTGATATATAGCAGATATTTACTTACCTTTCAGAAGAAATTACGTTTGTTGCTTGTAGATATTTGATTATTTTCTAGTGCTCCATTTTGAGCTGAGTTTTCTTGTTTTGTTTTGTTTTGATTTTGAAATTTGCAATGACTTCCACTATGAAAAACTGTGGAACACTACTGAGGCTTGCAGTGGTCGACCAATGCGTTTAGTAGAAAATGCAGATAGTCGTTTGCTTAGTATTTATCTAGATACCGATTACAATTGTTGAAGACAAAAGAATGTTGCAATTGCATAATCCAGACTGAAGGAAGTTTTTATTTGAGTATTGTGAATGTCAATTGTCAGTGCCGATCTATCGGATTGGAAATGTTGCGGATATTTTTATAAATATCACAGAGTTCCTAAAAGTTTTTAAGAACTGTTCGTAGTAATAACAATTATTTAGCACTTAATCGTCGATAGTACTTATATTCATATGATTGTTAATTTCCACTACTTATTGATGATCTTTTCCACATTTCATTGAGGTCTCCATCGGATTTTGGAGAAAAAAATGTTTTTCCGCGATGTCTAATTTTTTGGTCAATAAAAATGTCCATATGTTGATTAAAATTTTACTCCATTTTTAAATATAACCTTAGCATTACAGTCTTAAACAACTTTGAGAATCATATCAACTTAAAAAAAAACGCTCTTAACGAATGTGCTGTTTGGCAGATAATTTTGGGATCATCTTCAGTGGCGCGTAGGAAAATATTATCTGAGATGGGTTATGAATTCACCATTATGGTATTGTCTACATACATATACTTACATGACCTGACAACTCTCTCTTCTCAGAATGTTTACCTTTTCTCTCTCTCTCTCAAAATGAAGTCTGCAGATATTGATGAGAAAGCCATACGCAAAGAAAAGCCGGAAGAGTTGGTTGTGGCTCTTGCAGAGGCAAAGGTTAGGTATCATCTTGTGATTCATTTGTGCTCCACCATATTCTGCAATTGAAATATTAATGCGTATGTTATTGGTTCCCTTTTGTAAATTGCTTGTGCTGTATGAGCACTGTCGCCAAAAGATAATCTTGGATTTGTGATTGTCTTTGGTTCCATGCTATCATGACAGGCTAGGATTTAGAAGCTTCTATTAGCTACACAATATTTCTAAAACCATCCTAGACTGGATACAGTGATTTGCATAGTTTGGCATGTGATTATTTTGTGCACGCATCTTGTATTAATTAGGTATGAGTTTCATCTCAGGCTGACGCCATCATATCCAACTTACAAAAGAATCATACACATGAAGAGGAAGCAGATTCCACAATTTTGATTGCTGCTGACACAGTATGTTTTCCTATGTTAGTGTTAGTCGTTATTCTCTCTGTTAAACAATATGATGCATGGTGGCTTGGAGTTAATCTTTTCCAGTGTGCAATTTTTCGTTGCTCTTTGAAGTCTTAGCTGACTTGACTGTTTCATGTCAAAGGTTCTTCCACTATCTTTCACAATTTTAGTACGGGGTTTGGTTGTGGTAGTAGGTGGCTTTGGCTTATTTCTTAGATGATGGATATTTATTGTCAGGCAGAAGCCATCTTAGGAACACTCTCCATCAATGATTTTACGGACACACAGCCATATAGATAATTTTTTATTAAATCAAGTCCTTTGACATCCGTCTGTTTTTATATATTTTTTATATGTTTTCTTAATTTTCAACTTGATCCATATAGATAATTTTTTTGTGCGATGTCCATTGCACGCCTTTATCTACTTGACTCAGTAAAGATAATAAGAGTTTTGTTGCCTTCTAAATTGTCATGTTGAATTGTCTTCGTATTTTCAAAATTGACATCAGAACTGTAGACATTTCTAAAGTTTTTATTATTTGCATCTCTAAAACTTTTTTTTAAAGATAATAATAAAAAGTTGATTAGTATGATTTTCATATCTAACATTCTTTCTTTCTTTCTTCAATCATGCAGCCGATAATGGCAAGTTGATGCTTAATGGTCTTTCCTCAGTCTGTTCCCTTAACCAATAACCAGATTAAATATATGGCCAATCCCATGTGAAAGACCTCCCGCCACATATTGTGCCCCTGTTGTACTCATTAACCTTGAGATAGAAGTTTATGGAACAGTTCTCTTGTTATATATGTATTCTTAGACCCGTTGCATATTGTATCCCCAAAACAGAAATGGTCTTATCGTGATAACTTGTGCCATTACGACCCTTTCTTGTTCTGTTTGCAAAGTTCCTCTTAGACATACTTTCTTACTTCTATTGGTAATTGATGTGGAGGTGGTGATCTATGAAGGTGTCATCAGAGAAAAACCAGCCGGCAAGGAGGAAGCACGACAATTTATGAAAGGTTTGTTCACATAATACTAATAGTACTGCATTTCTATGTTTTTACTATTTCTTGAATGTTTTGGTTCGATTAAAAATTATTTTGCAGATTATTCAGGAGGGCATGCAGCGACACTTGGATCTGTATTTGTTACAAATCTTAAAACAGGATTTAGGAAAGGAGAATGGGATCGTGTAGAGGTATAGATATACATGTTCTTTTATTGATGATAGTATTTTAATGAAAAGACACTCGCGTTATGGAGACTGTTACCTTCTAGAGGATTTTGGTTCTGTTTTACAATATCACATGTTTTTTTGTTTTCTTATGCTATCCGATATTGACGAGTGGCTCTTACAGATCTTCTTCCACGAAATACCTGATGAAGTCATCGACATGCTGGTAGAGATTTCACTTTCACTGGTTGTTGGTTGTGTTTTCTTTAGGAAAGGGAAATGTTGTATCTTTTGTCATCTTGTTTTTCCTTTTTTCTATACATTTCAGGTCGAGGAGGGGAATGTGCTCAATGTTGCCGGAGGGCTGATTATCGAGCATCCTTTGATTTTACCCTATGTGAAAAAAGTGGTTAGCTTCCCTTCTTCCTTTCCTTTTCCTTTCCTTTTCCATTTTACTTTTTAAACATGAATTTTAGTTTTTAAATTTTGTTTTTTCAACATAAGTTTTTTTTCATCACATGGGTAAACGTGTGTTGCACGCAAGTTTCCTCGGTCTATAAATCCTGAAGATTAAGACTCTTTTTAACTGAGGAGATAGAGTTTTACATATGGCCAACAAATCGGTTGGGACAATCCACAAATATGCCTATCGTTCTTGATTTCTTGTAGATACCTTACGGGCTTTGGATCTCTGCAGGTCGGGACGACAGATAGTGTGATGGGCCTTCCCAAGGCTCTGACTGAGAAACTCTTGAAGGAAGCCATTTAGGTGCTATGGACAATATCGCATTTGACCCTTAACTTATTTTGAATAAATTATTCTGGCATCCGTTGGACTTGGGTAACAATCAGCTATTATTTGTATTAGCATTGTTATTCTGGTTGTAGGGACGTTCATTTCCACACACAAAAGCTAATTGGTCGTACAAGTAATATGTGATATAATGCCATTAAAGGTAATACGTGATATAATGCCATTAAAAGTGTACACACGTTGCACTTGTGGCAAAAAGAAGAAGCAGTCACGAATGGAACACATTAGTTGAATTCAATTTTTTCTTTACGCAATTTTTAGTCCACCTTCAATTCTATCTTTCGATCCTCTACGATGAGTCGTGATTAGCTTTATATAAATAATTATAAACCTCGATGAAGATGATATTAAGGCAACTGCCATTTTTATATATAGAGGGGAAAATACATAAAAGTTAGAGCTGCATAAATAGGCTTTCTTTCCAACAGGCGGGTACCAAGAGAAACAGAAAAAACAACCCTCTTATCTGAAGGAGAACTGAATTTCTTCCAGTGTTCTTCCTTTGGTTTCGGGGACCCAGAGTATAATGAATGTCAATGTGAAAGCACTCACCAACATGTAGATGGCGAACGTTCCTGCAACCAATAGCGCAGCAGCAACGACATGAAATTTGGATGTATAATGCGATTCAAATATTGAGAGAGACATAGAGAGAGGGAGAAAACCTCCATTGCTCCATTCCAAGAGCAAGTTTGCAGTCATTGTGACCAACCAAGCAATGAACCAGTTAGCTAGCGTTGCTATGCTTCCAGCGAGACCCTTGATATTAATGGGAAGAATCTGCAGCAGTTTTTTTTTCCCTTAGACAACTAGAAGCATAATTCCGACCAGCTATGCAAATCAGAATGTTCGCAACCAAATACAGGTAAAAGTTGTTCTTTCTTAGACTAGGACACAAGCAACAGTTCGATTTGCACTCTACTCACTATGATCATCAAACTTCATGCGGGTCGAAAGAAAGAAGCAGGCAGCATATAAGCCTACATTACTTGCAATTTTACATGGATGGAAGTGAAGATACCTCAGACATTATAACCCATGGAATAGCCCCAAGACCCAGAGAGAAGAAAGCCACCAAGGCCTGAAGAAAAGAAATAGGCAGATGAACTTTTCTATGGGAAAATTACTTTAGAAATCAATTTGTATTTAGTGCTGCTTAGAAATAAACATACCACAACTCCAACAACTGATAGAATGCTCAGAATACCATATAAATTGGACGTCTCGGGGGTATGATCCTGATTTTATATCCGAGGGAAGACGTGTTAGAGAAGGTAATCAACAATCTTAAAATTATAAAATACAACCCCTCAAGAACTCTTACCTTCAAAAAGAAGACTACGGAAACAACTAAAAGGCTAAACGTCATTCCAGCCGTGGACACCTGAACAAAAAAGGAAAAAAAAAAAAATTAATTTCCATTTACCATTCATAATGGATATTGTCTTATTTAGTTTTTCCCTTCCAGGTTTCCCCTAAAGGTAAACATGTGTTAGGAAGAGGTTTCCACACTCTTATAAGGAATATTCATTCAACCGACGTAGGACTTCACAAATAATAACTTGAGAACTACGATAAGAGAGGAAAAAAAAAAAAAAAAACTTACGATAAGAAGAATTCGACGGCCTGCTCTGTCAACCAACCATGTCGTCATTGCAGTGGCAATAACCTAAAAAGGCATGAAATTCCATGTCAATGCCAAATTGGCAACAATGCATGGATATAATAATTTGTATCAGGCAATCCTTATAGCTGAACCTGGACTGCTCCGATCCCACATGTGGCAGCATTACTTGATTTAACGCCTGTTTAATACAAATATCAATTGAATACTACATATCAATGAAGTGTTAGAAATTAATGTGATTCAGGTTTTGGGTTTAAAGCAGCAACAAACAGATTAAAGAACAAATGATCTCTTCCACACTGCTTAAATAAACGACTACGACAACGACCACGGAGTACTAAACGAATTTCTTCCTTACCAGCAGCTGCAAATATGGTACTTGAATAGAACAAAACTGCATTAATTCCAGTAAGCTGCTGCAACATTAGTAACCCAATACCAATCTGCAATTTGGATGATAGCAAAGATCAATTAGACTGTCAAGTTGGAAAACTGAAAGAAAACTTGCAGTCAATGGTAGAGTAGCTATACCATCAAAGGAAGCCAGTATCTTCTCCGCTTGAGGTCTGCAAACCGGATTGTTGTTCTTTTGCCTGTGGATGCTACGGACCTCTGCACCGTATGCATCATCAAAGAGAGATGAGAGGATTGGACAAACTATTCATGTCTGTCTTGCAAAGAGTTTTTGAGGAATGAGGACAATAATTAATAACTAACTCGCAAATTATGCTGATTTACCTTGATTTCATTCACTTCAATAGAGATATCAGCATCAAATCCACGAAGAACTTGCAAGGATGTTTCAAATTCTTCCGTCATACCCATTTTCGCCTGGACTCGGTTTGATAAAAAAACGCATAAACAGGGTGATGTAAGCCTAAAAAAATCACAACGAAATCGATTTGAGAAACTCACCAGCCACCGAGGAGATTCTGGGATAAAAAACAATCCAGGTATCAGAATCGTACAAGGCAAAATTCCTGTGAAACACAAGAATTCTTAGAAAGGAATCTTTATCATAACTAAGCCAATAAACTTTAGAATGCATTTCATAATCAGTTGCCAAGGAAGGCCTGGAATTGTTATGCAAGAGCTTAAGCTCACTGCTTGTAGATATTGTTTGATATTGTTTGCTTTAGTTCGTTACATATCGTCGTCAGCATCATGATTCTAAAATGGGTCTATTAGAGAGAGGTTTCCACACCCTTATAAGAAATGTTTCGTTTCCCTCTATAACCGATGTGGGATCTTACATCTTAGGTACACATTTATCCCATTTACCAATAGAAGCATGTCTCTCAAGAGAATTACCCAGAACTGCAAGCAGTCGCCACGGCACGAAAAGTCCAAGAACATAAGCGAGCATTATTCCAATGGTGACAGAGAGCTAGCAACAAGAAACCACAGTATTAACTTGGAAAAGCATGATGACAACAGAAAATAATGGTGAAATCAAAAGAAATCAATAGTTCTAACCAACCTGGTTAACTGAACCAAGGCCCCCTCTCAAGTTTTGAGGAGCTATCTCAGCAATATAAACGGGTACCTACAATCATACAAAAATGTTATCTCAAGATTCTGTAAGAGGTAAAATTTTAACAAAGTAGATACTCAATGTCTAACCGTATATGAGATTATTCCCACACCAAAACCTTCCAACAACCTCCCCATGTAGAGGAAAGAAGAATCCTACAAAGCATTAAGTTAGTAGGAAGAGTGAGAATTGAGATTATTGTATTGCCATTTACTCTAAATCCATTTATAAGTAATACATTAGGATGATCATCCAACTTACTTTTGCAAATGATATAGCAAGCCAACCTATAATATTTGGAATGGCTGCAATCATCAAAGACTGAAATAAAGCAAGACAAATGAATCATGGAAACCAATAGAAACTAAAACAAGATATAGTGAGCTAAATGGAAAATGATTCATGAAGGAAACTTACTCCTTTTCGACCAATGTATTCGGCTATCTGACCACTGGATATGGCGCCAACCATAGCGCCAACATTGGATAGAGAACCGAATATAGAGTACTGAACAAAAAATCAGATATCAAAAAGCCAATGTGATGATGTTCGAATGGTGTTGGAAAAAGAAAGGAATGCATTATGAATCCTCACCTCCGGAACTGTGAGCCGTAGATCCTTCATTATCGAAGATTGGGTGGGAGATGAATATCCACACTACACCAAGTGATGCAAAATTATATTAAACCAGTAGCTGAGAGATCAGAAACGCAGTCTTGGCAACAGATCAAATCAAACACCAGAATAATCAGATTAACTCAATCAATTCTCAACCAGAAAATTCTCTCCTATATATATATATATATATATATATTTTTTTTGGCACGATAAAATAAAATATAGAAGATCGAGAAATGATGATTACGGTAAAACCAAACTGGATTGGACCAAGGGCGACTATCAATACGCAGGCAAGAACTGAAACAGAGCTATCACGAATGGCCTGCGATGAGCCCATCATACTCGATTGCCTCGATCCCATACGATACCAACTTCCGGTGTGCAGGAAGGGCTTCCTGAGATCCCTCCCTTCCTCATTCTCGTCCCTGAAACTCATCTCTTCCCGCTCTGTTCCGAAATCAACAACGATCTATTACGTCACTTTCCGATTACCAATAAGAACAAGAGATTGGAATAAAAATAGGTTCCGTAATCAAATGCCAATCTGTTTGCCTGATTGGCAAAAAAAGAAACGCACGCCAATCTGTTAATTGCCAATGAAAGAAACGCACGTTATTTCTCGTTGGTACAGGAAAATGAACGACAGAACAGAGATGAGAGAGGGCGGGAGAGATCAGTCTCTCGTTGTCGGCTAAATTTATATACTTCCAGCCATGGTGGGACGTCCCGCAGTTTTCTCGGTAAGTGTTCCATTGACTCGACTGGGGGCCCAATAACGCGATCCAGGCTTCTTCGTCTTTAACTACGGGACAGCCCAAGAAACCCGAGCCCATGGGCCGACTGTACGTTACGCGCCAACAAAGGTCTCATTGACTCGATTGGGGCCCAATAACGTGATCCAGCCATCTTCTTCTTTAAATACGGGCCAGCCCAAGAAACCTGAGCCCATGGGCCGACTGTACGTCACGCGCCAACAAAGGTCCCATTTACTCGATTGGGGCCCAATAACGCGATCCAGGCTTCTTCTTCTTTAAATACAGGCCAGCCCAAGAAGCCTGAGCCCATGGGCCGACTGTACGTCACGTGCCAACAATGGTCCCATTTACTCGATTGGGGCCCAATAACGCGATCCAGGCTTCTTCTTCTTTAAATACAGGCCAGCCCAAGAAGCCTGAGCCCATGGGCCGACTGTACGTCACACGCCAACAGAGGAGCGTGAAGAAGCGGAGAGTTGATTTCCCAGTCTGGAGGGGAAATCGAAAGCCAGTTGGGTTAGAGAACTGAGGAGCGAGCGGCCAGAGGCAGAGATAGAGAAGAGGAAGAGACTGAAAGAAGAACGTCACCGGGAATTCATTCTCCTCAGTCGCTGGTTATACCATTCACAATCCACTTGTCTATTCTTTAACCTAATTTAAAATCCCTAATCTGTTCAATTTCACATTTACTTTTCAATTTCTTTCTGTTAGCCTCAATAATCCACTTCTTGTTCTTTCACTTGGGGCATCGAGTTTTGCCCTTCTTCCGATTCTCCACCGCCGCTGATCTTGGTTTTGTACAGTGTTTTCTTTCAACTGACTTGTCTGGGTGAAAGGAGATAGCGCAGATTGAATCCTTTACATATGGGAGAGCACACGCAAGTGCAGGTTCAGACTCAGACCCAAAGCCAATCTCAAGCGCAATCGCAGGCTCAGAACACGTTTCATGAATCCTCCAACTCCACAACCACTATCGCCCAAGCTACTGTGGCATTAAGCGAGGTGATGAATGCGCCATCGCAAACCTCTTCTCCGCCATCCAAAATGCCCTTGCGTCCGCGGAAGATCCGGAAGCTCTCGCCTGATGAATCGGATCCAAATTCTTCTCAGGTTGTTGCCATTCCGGATGGGCCGAAACCTATAGCCACCAGCAAATCTAACAAGAGCAAGACGGCCCAACAACGCGCCGCATTCGCGTCTGCCCCTGTAATGCTTGCCCGATCACTTTCCTGTGAAGGCGAGGTGGAAGTCGCGCTTCGGCATCTCCGGAATGCCGATCCGCTCCTTGCACCTTTGATCGACCTTCATCAACGTCCTACCTTCGACAGTTTTCAAACCCCATTCCTTGCCCTTACTAGAAGTATCCTTTATCAGCAGCTGGCTTACAAAGCTGGCACCTCAATCTACACTCGTTTCATCGCTCTCTGTGGCGGCGAGGCTGGCGTTCTTCCTGAAACTGTACTTGCCTTGAGCCCTCAACAGCTCAGGCAAATTGGAATTTCGGGTCGTAAGTCTAGTTACCTTCATGATCTTGCGAGGAAGTATCAAAATGGGATTCTTTCAGACCCCGCAATTGTAAATATGGATGATAAATCGCTTTTCACGATGCTTACAATGGTCAATGGAATTGGGTCTTGGTCTGTTCATATGTTCATGATTTTCTCGCTGCACAGACCAGACGTGCTTCCTATCAATGATCTTAATGTTCGCAAAGGTGTTCAACTTCTCTACAATCTTGAAGAGTTGCCTCGACCATCGCAGATGGATCACTTATGCGAGAAGTGGAGGCCGTATCGATCGGTTGGGTCGTGGTATATGTGGAGGTTTGCTGAGGCAAAGGGGGCTTCTTCAAGCGCAGCAGCAATAGCTGCTGGTGCTAGTTTACAACTGCAGCAACAAGAGCACCAGCCGCAGCACCAGCATCAACAGCAGCCGCAGCTTCTTGACCCACTTAATAGCATTCTCAATCTTGGGTAAAACCTTTATGGCTTTGTTATCTTCTCTTGTTTATATTTTTCCACGTATTGCATGTAGTTTTAGTTGAAAAATCTCATCTTCCTCTATCGATGTAGAAACTAAAATAGTTTTTCTTTTTTGTGTTGGAGCTTCCATTATTTGCAGTCCCAAATTGTCTTTCTTGCATCCATTGTTTATCAAATGCGGCATACCATACTTATACATGGTGTTTAGAGTGAAGTTTTTTTTTCTTCTTTTAATTGCATCTAGCTTCTAACGAAAGATGTCTGAATATCTAAATTGACGATACTTATTTGCATGTTTCTTGAAATATTCAGTAAGCTTTGCGGTTTATATTTCGACCTTTTTTCTGGGATCTTTATGCTTCTTTTTCTTGTAGGTACTGTTTTAACTCTATAACGTGCTTCCAATTATGTGCATTGTTTTCTCAGATATTAATTTGTCTTGCAATCCTTTTACTTTTGAAATAAGCAGAAAGTTTCATCGATATAATGAAATATACAAAGCCACAACCTATGGGCCATATTAAATACTTGTTCCCTTTATTGTTTAGATGCTTGGTGAAAATGAGCACCGTCCATGCTTGTTAGCCACATTATTTTCGTCTTCGGTTTCTGCAGGCTTCTTATGGTAGGGGAACATAGCATAGGGCAATATCATTGAAACAAAGCCACATGCTAAATGTGATAATATCGGAGCAGATTTCTGCATTTGTGGAATATTTATTCAAGTCAGTCATCTGTAGTGAAAAGTAGTTCTTCAGAATATTAGAAAGGTATATTACGTTCGAAGTTTAAGATGGTGACTTGAATATACCTTGGGTGTAGTTGGATCATTGATCTTCTTGGAGTGGTCAAGGAATGTGGAAGATGAATATGGAAGTGAGGATCACTCTTAAGGGGCATCGATTATTCATATCCTCCTCCTCTTCTTCTTCTCTTCTTTGGTGCTTTCACGTGGTGAATGCATACTGTTTTTCTCCCCCTTATGCCGTTTTTTTTTTCTTTTTCTTTATTTTCTTGGAAGTCTTGAAAGTTTGTAGTCTGAACTTGATAGATTGACAGACACATGTTTGGAATTTGTCCTTGTTTTGAGTTGCTAATACTAGAAGTCTAGAACTCTCAGATTTCGATTTTATATTCAATTTTTTATGAAGCCATAGCTTACCACTATCAGTGATTTGAAAAGCGCAAAAAAGCTCTCCTAGGTGCGCTTTTCAGAAAAGACAAAGGTGAGGTGCTCCTATGAAGCACACTTGAGGCCCCGTCTCTGTGCTTGAAGAACCTTTTTTTTTTTTTTTTTTTAATTTCTAATTTTTTAGGAAGAGATTCGGAAGTGTTCTTAAAACGTTCGTTTTTCACCAGATTCTTTTATAAAAGTTCTAATTTCTTAAACTTCTCATTATCTTATTAGTTGTAAACCTATATTTTCCATTTATCAAAAAGTTATTTGCATTTTTGTATCTGAGTGCTCCCAAAAAAGCCATCGTTTTTTTTTATCTGCACGCTTTGCAGAAGTCCTAGAAGAGAGTACTGTGTTTTAGTGTGCCGCTCTTTGAAAAACACTTACCACTTATGTTGATTCTATAGTTGAGGTTTGGAGAAGCCGCGCAATTTCTCTGTTGGATCCAGAAAATTTAATTTGTATCGCTAAGGTTTATGGTCATGAACACAAATCTTGCTTGTTAATGCTTTTTTTTCTCTCTTTTTATTAAATAATTGAAAACGATGAGGCAGCAAGATAGGCCCCTTTTCTGGAATAAAGAGAGAACAAACTGTGGAACACTTGACAAAAACTTATTGTTGCTGCCTCAGGATCTTCTTAGTCATCTGTTCTGTCTTGGCCGTTGGTTCTTGAATGATTGCTCTCTCGTCTCTTTTCCTATATTTTGGATCATTGGGAAACAGTAACAGATTTTCCTCTGTTCTTCAATTGGTGTATCGTTCAATTCCTTTATTTGCTACTCTTCATGTGATTCGAGTTGCTCATGTGGATCATGTTGTTTATGTTTAGGGCCTGTGCTTGGGGGCAGTGACTCGGATCGAAAAGAGTAAATCTTTGCAGATAGCCCAATCAGTTCATCTACTGAATGATAAGTATGCCAATTATGTGGGAGTAGAAGACTCAGCAATGGATATTTGGCTCCTTGAGGTTGGACACTCTAGACTTCAATATTAAATAATGAAATGACATGTGCTAGTTTCCTTTTCTAGGTAGGTTGATGTCACTTTTAAGGCCGTCAACATGTATCATGTGGCAAGGAATATTGATATAATGTTCCTCTTGAATGTCTGTGCTTTCAATGTGATTTAGCACGAGTTCGACTTCGAGAAACCCGCTTGTTCACTTGTGCATATTCAACGACACAACAATCTGTAATGACTTTATGATCCATCTTTGACCCTTTTCTCTACTTCAATTTTTCTGAAACATTGATCTTAGTTTGTACATAGAAAATAATCATTCATGCGGATAATCGATGGCTGGCTGTGACATTTGCTTTTCAGACTCGTAATCCCATCTCATCTTGCCTCATCTATTCAACATGGGAGAAAATGCATTATTGCTCGGTAGCCTCATTCATCTTTTTTACCTTTGAAAATACGGCTGGTGTTTTTAGTAAGGGGTAGCATCATAGAATTTACCTTTGAGAACTCGATTTATAGGGACTATGAAGCATGAATTCTGATGATTTTAGCTGGAGAAACGCTGCAGTTGGGTTTGTAAACTTGTCACTCCGAATCAAATGGCTTTGAATATCTGAAAGTGACAAGATTTGGGCCGACTACTTGTTGAAATGAACTTTAGAACCAATCAAAGCTGAATGAAAGAAATTACATTGGTTTGAAGTTTCTCAATGTAACCAAGCGAATTGAATGCACCCTTGCTTTTAATCTATTTTTTCTGAATTTTATTTGCACCCTTTATTAATTGGTTACATATTTAACAACCTACATATGATTACTTTTTCTTTCTTTTTCAATTCAATGGGATTGATAGAATATGTTAGAAGTAACTGAAGTATGAAGTAATTGAAGTATGTTCTTTTACTATTGGTACTATGTTTATTTAAACATATGAAAATTTAAAAGTAGCATTAACACTAATAATAAAAGAATAAATTTTTTTACCATTTATCTTTATAACAAAAAATAAAATATTTTTTTACCACCAATAGTTAAAAGAGTATTATTGAAAGTCATTTGTGAAATGAAGCGTTAACAGGTGAATTTTTTTATATATATTTTTAGATTAAAGGTATTTTAAAGATAAATTGCAAATTAAAAAATATTTTTGTTAATTTAGTTTTTTTATTTTTAAATTTATGTCCAACGGTTAATAATATATATTTAAAAAAAAAAAAACAATAATCAGATTATTTGGATCGTTGCGGAGTCCGTACCCAGATCCCATTTTACGGACATTCCCGCGTTATTTATTTCTCAAAAGGCGGACTCAAATTTCAATATCTCCCTTAACCGGAAACTTATGTGATTGCTCTCTCCGGGAACATCGTTCCAATTCTTTGTTCGCGCGGTTCTTAATTCAGATCGAATGTTCAACTCATTATGAAATCGAATCAGCTATCTCTATCTTGTAATTCCTACTGTTACCACAGCGTTGCAAAGGTCAGTATTCAGTAACACTTCATCTAATAGATGAATCGCCCATCTCTGATTCCTTCATGTTCTTTTGTCTATCGCATTATACATTTTATATCTGCTCTACTGTTGAGTTGGTACTCTGCGCGGTCTAATTGAAGGCTGATATTAGGCGATTCTTTTTTCTTTTCTTTTTCCTTTTTTCTGATTTTGTTGAACAAATGCCCCGTTTGTTAGGTGTTCTCACCTGGCAAGGAGCTTGGTGAGGGCGTCTATTAGATAAAAATGAGTTTCATCTCAAACTAATTGGAAACAAGAGGAATCCCATGTATTTTATAAAGATATTGAGTTAGAACCCAAATTTTTTTTAACCGAATACCTCTGTGGGCTTCAACAGCTCTAATACCATATTAGATAAATACAAGGTTCCATCTCGAAACCAATCGGTAATGAGAGTAGTAATCCATGTAACTTATAAAGATTGCAATACCTGAACATCTTTCCAACGTGGGATCCTTAATATACTAGTTTCTTTTTTTTTTCTATTGAACTGATCCTGACTATTCGATTCTACTGTGTTCTTATTTTACTGTTTTTAAATTAAGGGTAAGATGGGAGCGCTAGAGATGATAATCGTGGATTCCAGATTATGAGATCATGTGCATTTGAGATTGGATATCATGTGGGTTGCGTAGAAAGTTGAATATACGAATGGATAATGGAAAAATGTTAGAAAATTACGCAGTCACAGACTCACAAGATAGATCTGCATTGGACCCAGGAGAGTGCCCGCCATTTTAGTCAAGTGGCAGCCACTAGAAAAAGAAGGGTTGCATTTGAGGGATACGTGGATAAGTTGTGAACCTTCAAAGTCTATTCTGTATCGTTATTTACGATAAATGCTGCCTTAAGATTTGCAATATCCCGTACAGGCAGGGCTACTCATGGACCATTAACGTACTCGTTCCTAATCATACTGCCCCCGGTATTAGTATTTCAAACCACGTCTCCCTTTTTAACTTGGATTTGAGGTAATTTTCAGATTCTTTGCTTGATCTACTTCAAAGGATATTGAAGTTTTAAGTGCGTGGTTATATAGATTGTTGAATTGAAAAGTTAGTCGTCGGCGAATACATTTCTCCTCAAGCGGTCTTGGATTTTCTCACGCATGAATAAGCTTCGTAGCTTAACCGACTTCGTGAACATTTTACTACACATCAAACGATTTTTAACAACGGGCCGGTTATAGAATCGTCTCAATATATTTCTCCAGGAATTGTAGGACACAAGTTTCTTGTTTAGGACATTTATTCTAATGTACCAGTAGAAAGGAGAAGATTACTGAGGATAGGCTTCAGGCTTGGAATGATTTCGGAGAGGAAATATCAGCAAGTAGGATATTACCTCTTCTGGTCAGCATACCCTCTGCCATTACAACCCACGTTCTTGTAGAGGGGTATTTGGACTTGACCAGCTTCTATTTTCTTGACATCTCGCACGAGTAGCTCATAGAGTCTTCTTGCTTCCTCAGCTGTTTTCCCACCACCAACAGCCCTCGCTACCTTCTCAAAACGGTCTGGTGTGTCCTGGTCATAGTAGGCTAATGCCTCCTCAAATTTCTTGTTTTCTTTTTTTGTCCAGGATGAGTAAAACCCACGTGCCGCCGACGTGACAGAGCTTGATGCCATTACTTTCAGTTAGGCTGGCACTGAAAAAGGGGAATGGAAGTTGGGATATGACAGAGAAGCTTGGGGAAAAGTATGTCTGAGTACGCAGGGGAGGAAGAAGTTGGGGATGGTAAGAGCATGATTTTCCTTTGCTCCTTATATACTGGAGGTGGAGTGTTTGTGTAGTGGGATCGGTGCAAGTTGACGAATATATATTTAAGGCTAAAAGATATGATTCGTTTTGTTGAGCAGACGCTAGAAAGAGTGTCGAGGGGACTGGCTGTAGTGAAATCCTTTAAAAAGTCTCTTTTTTTTTCATTTAAATATCATCAGCAAGTAGAATTTTCTCGAGAATTTACAGCCTGGTGGAGGATTAGATCCAATTCTTAGCCTATCTCTTGACACATAGATGCGCCCATGACAAAAGTTTCAACCCACCTTTGAACGTGTAAAAAAAGCTAGTGAAACATACCTTTCCTATTTATGGTTGGTTCTTTCTTTATTTTTCTTATTCAGCTGCATGCTATAATATACCATACATATTCCATCTCCAGTATGATTATTCCTTCTCTCTCGAAAATAGATACTCAACTACTACAAAATGACTTTAGCTACAGTTTCATGGACATGACAAGTGCTTTGATGCAAAAGATCCATCTTTCTGTGCGCATACTGGCACAAATTTAAATATGTTTTAGTGCCTAAACATCTATCCTTTCATTTATTACGATCTCCAAAAATTTTAAATTCTGATTTTATTCTTCGAATTCATATTCATTATCATTTTGATCTTTCAGTTTTAAAATTTTAGTTAAAGTTCTTCAGTTTTCTATAAAATTTTAGTTAAAGTTTAAAAGTCTGAGAATCAAAATAAAAGTTATTTGAAAGTTTGGATCCCACTCCCACTTATTGTTGAACTTTTAAAAAAATTAAATTATGAGTGATGTTTCATGTTTGATTTTATGCATCAAAACTCACTATATCGATGGATTTGTGAATTTGAGATCCATACTACCTGAGTACCATTTGTGAATTTCGCGACTCAAATTCATCGTTTGCGTTTATTAGTAAAATCATCTTTGAGTTTTGAGGTTCCTGGTTGTGCGTTGGAAATTAGCATCCATGCCTCCCTGTATTTTACGAAGTTGGTCTTGTTGAATCCGGTTTGGAGGGTTGCAGCTATATCCTATTTTGAACAGCATGGTTGAAAAGCCGAAGATCTTAGGCAGCCTACCACTCGAATTGAATCTGGAGATCTTACCAACTGTTGGTTGCTTTTAGAAGAAGCCTGAATGTGTGGAACTTTCTGTTGGTTCTTTCTTTTGATGTTGGAATGGTAGTCTTGTAATAAATAAAGTTTTCATTTCTATTCAGTGGATTATGCTGCAAGGATCAGCACACAACGTACTGTAACATACTTAACTTTTCTTTCAGAAAATTTCTATGGGGTTTGTGTTCAGCCCGAGAATTTTGGAAAATCATCTCCGTACAGCCCCATAGGGAATGTAGATCCCAAAATAACAGTCTCCTAAATATGTAGTTAGGTTCTAAGCGAGTTGGATGAATTTTGACGTGTGGCCATTGTTATTCGATCAATGCCTTCAAAGGAAAAAGAAGCCTTTGGCGACTAAATATATTCCGAAAATTCTGTGCAATAACTAAATCTCTGTACAAGCCCTACAGAGAATCTAGATTCCAAAATAGCAGTCTTTTAACTATGGTTGTTAGGTTCTACAGAAACTTGGATGAAACCCAAATTGCTGCATTGTATTTGATCAATGCCTTCGAAGGGAAACGAGGAATTTGTTGACAATTTAGTATCGACTTAGGAACCGAATTTTCATTCCCACCAGTTAGGCTAAAGTCATGGGTCTCTTATATCAGAGTTGCAGCAAATGCTGTGGTTCCAAATAAATATTGGAGTCACTAACGTTGATGGAAAAATCCAGCTGCTTCAGGGTACTATCTGTATAACTTAGTTATACACTAGTTATTGGTGATGATTATCTCAATCGTCATCGTCGCAGTTAGGGGATACCTTCTTGTTGTATTATTGTGTTTATGAGTAACATTCAAGGCATGCTCAGATGAGCCTGACAGATGCGCAAACCAAGGCCTTAATGATGGCTTCAAGTTGAACTTAAACAACTTCCTCAGCTTAACCCAGAGTATGAACCGTGGGTGTTAGTGATGCAAAGCAACTATTATTTGGTTTGCCCCACGATTCAGTGACAGACAGCAGAAATGACAACAAAGGTAATTGGATTTCAAACTAGGAAAGGGTGTCATGAAAATTGAAAATGGTCGATTGTTTGAAAACTATGAAAAGTCAAGTTTAAGCTCTTTTAGGATTCTCTGAATATTTTGCCCGGTTTCATTAAAGACAGAGATACCACACCAGAATGTCATATACCTCCTGGTTGGATGAGGGAGTACCCTGATAATGGTTCGTGCAGAAAAAATCTGGGCCTCACATGACGGGCTGAACTGCGGTTGGATGTACCCGATCGTTAAAGCATCTTGATAAGCCTATCTGTCCTCAGGGTTTTCTCCTCACATTTGGGCTCCCTTCAATTTAACTACACAAATGGGTCAATCTATGGACCCATTCATCAATCATCAGGTTTGCTCAAAGTTTTCAATTGTGTCTTCATGTATCAATTTGTAGGAACCTAATTACTATAAAGTCCTTAATGTAATATCACTCCATTTTAAGAAGAAAAAACATTTATGTAACCTTTTATATATGTGTACATATATATATATATATATATATATATATATATATATATATATATGTATATATATATAATTTAACCGTATTTAATAGCATAATTCATGCTCAAGGTTGACTCTGTTATCATGTGAAGGAAAAAATGAACAATCTAGTAATTCATTATTATTTTTTGGATTTTTCAATATAAAATAATCTAGTATTCACATTGAGATCTGATCCACTGCATTATCAGATCTTCAAAGAAAGAAGTTTCTCGATTGATTTTCCTTTCTTTAGAAATAGTAATAAATGAGAAGAAAAGGATTGGTGGAGAGATCATGTTCTTGGCTGTAAATAAAATAATAAACAATTTGTTGTGTTTATTACATCGACCATTTTAATTGAACAAAACCATTTGTTTTCAGGTTGAGTATGAAAGCTGGGTGGACGTGGAGGAGGAGGAGGAGGAACAAGAGGCACGAGATGGAGAAGATGAAGCTTTTGGAGAAGCCACACCCGCACCCGCTGTGCTTCATTGAAGAAAGAACAGACAGCCGAGAAGACATGTTCTGCTGTGTCTGCAAAAAAGAACTGTTTCCACCAGCTTTCATCTGCTCCCTCTGCAAATTCTACATTCATCAATCCTGCATCCACCTCCCTCCTCAAATCCTCTCCCGATTCCATCCCCACCATCCTCTTTCCCTCACTGAAACCAATTCCGACCATTGCCATTGCTGCTGGCAGATGCCCCGCGATTGCTTCTACATCTGCACCCATTGCCAATTCATAGTTGACATCAAATGCATTCTCGCTGATACAAAACGTCCTGGCTTGAACTTGTTAGGCAAACATTTCAGCCATTCACATCCCTTGATCCTCCACAGCGAGATCACTACCAGCAAGCTGGTTGCTTGCCATATTTGTGGACTGCTGCTTGTTCCTGGCCCAACTTACTTTTGCTCAAAATGTAGTATCCGCTTTCACAAAGCCTGCGCCGAGCTGCCGCAAGAGATATTGAAACCCGACCGCCACCATCACCCACTCTTCCTTTATCCCCATGCCCCGCTTCAACCTTTCTGCAATACCTGCAAAAATCAATGCTCGCGGTTCGTTTACAGCTGTGTTGAGTGTGATTTCAATCTCCATGTAATGTGTCTAGCATCTTCACATCACAAGCACGACTTCATCAGATTTCGGACTATAATTAACTTCAGATGCCTGCTATGTGGTTGGCTGGGACATGGTTTTCCATGGTTTTGTAGCATCTGCCATCTTTTGGCTCATGAGAATTGCGCTGAATTGCCCCCATCTCTCTTGGTTGTTGGACACGACTGTCCTCTCACTTTCACATACTCTCACCCTTTTGAGGATCACAGTAAGTTAGCTTGTGAAATCTGCAGAAAGAAGGTTGAACCACAGTTCGCAGCATACAGCTGCTCCGAATGCAGCTATGTCGTTCATTTGGATTGTGCTGGGAAAAAGTACATGCGGGGACAGACTAAAAGGGACAGTCTAAAAATCAATCCTTTAGGGGATGAAGCGCCAGCATCGAATAATTCTTCAAAGAAAACGTTTGAAGAAGTGGGTTCGGTTGAGATTCTGCATTCAAATTGTGAACAGGACTTAATCCTCTGCAAAGAAGAGGGTGACATTGATAAACAATGCCGCAGATGTATGCGACGCTTCTCGGTCGCTAAACCATCATACTCTTACAGTTGTGTTAAGTGTGGTTTCTTTCTTCACAAAGACTGCGCTGATTTGCCAGTTACAAAGAGGCACCCGCTCCATAAACATCCTTTAACTCTCATCACTACCCAAGATGTGGCATTCCAGTGCCATGCTTGCCTGCAGTTCTGCCATGGTCATGCCTACCACTGTGAAGAATGTCTGTACACGCTCGACATTCGCTGTGTTCTGATCGAAACCAGGAAACTCAAGCATCCGAGCCACCAGCATTTGCTGTCTCTTGCACAAAACCACGAGGATAAAATATGTAGTGGCTGTGGCGAGAGCAATCAGGCGGTGTTCGAATGTGACGATGGCTGCAACAACTTCTCCTTGGACTACAGATGCGCAACTCTTCCACAGAAAGCAAGATGCCGATTCGATGGTGGTTTGATGGATCTGAGTTTCTCCGTGGAAGATAAAACAGGGGAATATTACTGTGATGTATGCGAAGAAGAGAGGAACCCAAAGGTGTGTTTTTATTACTGCAAGACGTGCCGTTTGGCTGCCCACCCTGAATGCATCCTTGGGGAGTATCCATGGCTCAAGTATGGATCATATGAAACTCACAAGCATTTGTTGAGTCTTGTGGCAGAGGGGCGGAGGGATTACTCTGATTGTGAGCACTGTGGGAAACCTTGTGCCGGTAACTTGGCCTATGAATGTCGCCGCTGCAAGTTCAACGTCCACGCTATTGGGCGCTGTTACCACGACCAGATAATCAAACGAAAACTAAGTTTCAAGCTCAAGTGATCAATTTTATCTCTGTGTCAGCATTATTCTTTATTATCTTTCCCACAATTGCAGCTCTTGCTTCCGACTTGAAAGTTACGGTAAGTTAATTTGTAACAATTTAATCGCTATTTAAAAGTCATTTAATAGTTTTTTTTATCTAGTTAAATTAATAGTTCTGTAATGACCTATGGAATTCTTCCATTTCTTAGCCAAGAAAGAAGAACAAGAAGAAAGGAATCGAACCCCGGAAAGTAGAAACATTGAAATTTGTTTGATGGGTAGGTAATGTGGGGCCTCTGGCTTCTCTCTGTCCCGTCCAAACCCATCTTTGCACTCCTTCTGTACTGTGTTCGTTGACATTTATTACTAATCCAAGTTAATAATCCCAAATCCTCTCTCGCTCGAATTTCTTCTTTCTTATCCTTCTCGCAATCCTGAATTTTGCAGTGCCTCGCTACTCTACAGAGGATGGTAAGTATTAACTTTTAGCTAAGCTGACGAAAAGATTGCAAACAATTTATGATTTGCCATTTTCTTGCTGCAGAAAGACGAGGGTTCCCCGGATACGACGGTGAAGATTGAAATTCTTGGATGCAAGGAAGGTGGTGGACCTTGGGATGATGGGTCTTATTCCACCATCAGACGGCTTCTAATTTATCACGGACAGTGGATCTGTTCTCTTCATGTTGAGTATGATAAGAATGGCCATTCAATTTGGGGTTCCAAGCATGGCGGGAACGAAGGTTCCCTTTCTGAGGTACTCCCAAGCCCTAGTTTGAATCGTCATTGCCTGAATAATTGTCTCATTCTATTGATTTTTCTCGAACCGTTGATGATTGCAGGTTATGTTAGATTACCCATATGAGTATCTAATTTCAATTAGTGGTTACTTCGGCAGCATAGGCCATTATGGAATTGCAGCAGATGTGATTCGTTCCTTGATTCTCCAAACAAATAGAAAAACTTATGGACCATTTGGTATGGAAGAGGGAACCAAATTTTCATTCCCAATTATGGGGGCCAAGATTGTTGGTTTACATGGCAGATGTGGTTGGTTCCTCGATGCAATTGGACTCTACATACAGCCAATTCCAAGGTACGTACATACGATCGTCTACTTGTATGCTGCAAACATATGAACAGAAATGAATTAATTCCATTTTGATTCTGCTATGCAGAATCCAACTCAAGAACTACAGCCTGGGACCTTTTGGAGGCAAAGGTGGGCATCCATGGGAGTACGTTTTTCGGTCGATCAGACGGTTTGTAGTTAATCATGAACAATGGATCCACTCCATTCAATTTGAGTATGAGGATAAGAATGGAAAGTTGGTATGGTCCAAGAAGCATGGTGACAGAGATGGAAGTTCCAAATCAGAGGTTATACCCCAAAATCCTCTGATGAATTACTCTGCCCATAACCTGTTTGTTGAAATTCCTAACTTGGGCATTTGTTTCTAGGTGGTGCTAGAATCTCCAGATGAGCATTTTGTTTCTATTCATGGCTACTACAGCCACATACGTGCTATGGGAGATCCTGCCACTGTGATTCGATCGCTGACATTTGCAACTAGTCGAAGAACTTATGGGCCGTTTGGAGCTGAAGATGGAACCAGATTTTCATTTCCAATTATGGGGACAAATATCGTTGGTGTCAATGGCAGATCTGGTTGGTACCTTGATGCGATCGGACTCTACTTAGGAACAACTCAAAAGTAGGCAGCCCATCTTTATTCTTTTCATTTTCTGAATATCGTCTTCTATTTCTATGATATAAACATACATAATATGCTTACTTTTTTGCTCGTTATCATTTCATCCTGTTGTGTGTGTCGTTTTTCAAACTAATAGAATAATTTATGGGTCGTTTGTCGTTTTTCACCCACACATATATATAGATAATGCGAGTACTCTCCAACACGATAAGATCTTTAATGAATTAAATTCTCAGACATGGTCTCGTGGGATCATATACAGTTAGAAAACTTAAAATAATGCAGGGTGTGGTTTTTCAAATGGATCTCATGATTTGTTTCTTTTCTACCTTCTAATCTCAAATATGACAAATTAGTTTAGTAGTATATTTGAAATATGGTTCATTACTGAAGTTAATTATGTTAGAAAGTACGACCTTCATAATGATATGATATTATCCACTTTGAACCTAAATTCTAGTGACTTTGCTTTTAGCTTTTCCAAAATGCATCGTAGATGTATTTCTTACTTATAAATCCATGATCAACTTCTTAATTAGCGATGTCGGACTCCTCTTTCAACAATCCTCCGGTTGAATTTTTTTTTTAATATTAAATATATTGTAGTCAACAAAGTAAAATTAGTGTGTGATGGTAAGAAGTTATTGTCCTATGCAGAGCGAAGGCTGAGATGGAGCCTGCAGCTTCACCAGCACCCGAAATTCAAGAGGTGCCCTCTAAGCTGAGACAATATGGTGGTGAAGGTGGGGATGGTTGGGAAGATATGTTTCGGTCAATGAGACGGCTTGTGGTTCGTCATGGATTGTGGATTGACTCCATTCAGTTTGAATATGAAGATGATAATGGAAACATAGTGTGGTCTAGGAAGCATGGTGGAGATGGAGGATCCCCATCAGAGGTTAACCCAAATACTCCTTTCTATTCATTCCTCTCTCCATAATTTGCTAATCCTTACTGAAACTTTCAGTGAAGTCATAGTGTTCAAATGGAATTGCAGGTTGTTTTGGGATTTCCAGGGGAGCATCTTGTATCCATTCATGGCTACTACAGTGATCTTCGTAGTTGGGGACTTGGAATCACTGTGATTCGATCCTTAACTCTGGAAACCAATAAGAGGACCTATGGGCCATTTGGAGTTGAAGATGGTTCCAAATTTTCATATCCAACTGTTGGGTCGAAGGTCGTGGGCTTCCACGGCAGATCTGGATGGTATCTTGATGCAATTGGACTCCACGTAGTGTCGATTCAAGAGTAGGTCATAACCAGAGCCTCCTCGAGCAATTTCTCAGGCCGTTGGCCTACGTGCGGTACTTCTAGCTTCACATTGTACCGTATTATGTCTTTTCGTTAAATAATTAACATAAATTCATGTAAAAAAAAATTGTATTTGCAAAAGCCTGAAGCCAAATAATTATTTCATAGATGGTACATAGAGATGTTCGTGGAAAATGGCGACCATCTCTTTTAATCCTCATTTTAAAATTCTTCATTTATTTTTACATGGACCATAGAAAAAATCTTTAATATATTTTCTCAACAAACCGAAATAAGAAATACGTATAAATATAATATATTTAATGTATAATAATTTTATGCATTTATATATAATGGGGTGCCGTTGAGATGGAAAATATAATCCTTTAATCCCTCTCCATTCTCAGTTTAAATGGGGATTCTGGACCGAGGTGCTACAGACTAAATGCACATTTTGTAATTTACAAGTCCATTTGACTCTAGCTGCCATGGGGCTTTAAAAAAAAAAAAAAAATCCTCTGGCGAACTGTTGAGCAGTGTATGAGTTTTTTATTTGGTGTCTTGCCGGTCAACTCTTATATAATAGGAACAGAGGCCTCAATCCCGGAACAAGTCTCATTTGTCTACCTTTCCAGCTCCTTAATATTATATTATATATTCGCCGGCAGATGCCATTTTACATACTATCCCCATTGATATCCACAATGTTCTTCTTTTTCGTTCAAGATCTTAGCCCTTTGCCATCACAATTCTACAGAGCCTTATGGTATGTATAAATTTCATTTGGAAGGTGATGATGAAGCTACACTCAATTTCTGATTCCACTTTTTCTTACTGCAGGAAGACGAAGGTTCCTGGAATCCGGCGGCGTCTAACACTTGGGACGACGGAGTTTATTCCACGATCAGACGGATCGTAGTTTATGAGAGAGAGTGGATCTGTTCAATTCAGATTGAGTATGATCAGAATGGAGAATCATTTTGGTCGCCGAAACATGGTGAAGACGAAGGTTCCAAATCGGAGGTCAGTCAGAGCAAAGCTCTAGATTATTAAAGTACCATTACCTGAATCAATTTAAACTCCAAATCTTCTTTGAACCAATGGATTGTAGGTTGTTATAGATTATCCGGATGAGTACTTAATTTCAATTTACGGATACTATGGCTGCATACATAATTGGGGAAACGACGTCACTGTGATTCGATCATTGACTTTGGAAACCAACATTAGAAGTTATGGACCCTTTGGAGTTGAAGAAGGGAACAAATTTTCATTTCCAGTAACTGGATCGAAGATTGTTGGGTTCCATGGAAAATCTGCTCGGTACCTCAATGCAATTGGAGTTCATGTCCAAACAATTCAAAAGTATGTTTGTCATATCTTGATATGATCGGAAGGGCACAACATTTTTGCTTGATAAAATAATTGAATGAAACAATAATACAATGTATTATTAAAATATATCTTAACATAACATGTAGAATTGGGCTCCAGCCTGAGTCTCAGCCGAAGCACTTGAACTTGGGACAATATGGAGGCAAAGGTGGAGATCCTTGGGAGGAGACTTTTCAAACAATCAGACGGCTGGTAATTTATCATGGACTTTGGATCGACTCAATTCAAATGGAATATGAGGATGAGAATCAAAATTTAATGTGGTCCGAGAAGCATGGTGGTGATGGAGGTTTCCGATCAGAGGTTAGCCCAAAACTTTCATCAAGTTTTTCTTTCTAGCTATAGCTACGTGTGTGGATGTTTACAAACAAAAATGTTAATAACTGGAATGGAAAACAGGTTGTTCTGGAATTGGATGAGCATCTTGTTTTGGTTAATGGCTACTACAGTGACTTGCATAAGTGGGGAATTGCTGCCACTGTGATTCGATCATTGACTCTAAAAACCAATAAAAGAACTTACGGGCCATTTGGGATTGAAGATGGAACCAAATTTTCATTCCCATTTACAGGGCTAAAGATTGTTGGCATTCATGGAAGATCAAGCTCGTGTCTGGATGCAATTGGGCTGTCCGTACATACAACTCAAACCCAAATGTGCGCTTAGCTTAGCTTATCTATTTTTTGATGATACCATTGAGGAGTTATGATATGTAATTGCCTGTGTCATGCAGAAAAGGGCTGGGGGCTGAGAAATTTAGCTTAGGAGAATGTGGAGGTGAAGGTGGAGAGCCTTGGGAGGTGGGTTTTAGGAGAATCAGGCAATTGGTGATTAGTCATGGACAGTGGATCGACTCCATTCAAATGGAATATGAAGATGAGAATGGGGAGTTGGTCTGGTCCGAGAAGCATGGTGGAGATGGAGGTTCCGAGTCAGAGGTTAGCCCAAATCCCTCGCAAGTTCTTTTGTGGTTTTCCTGTTGACTTGTTTGTTCATAATTACTGGCTTGCTTGTTCTTAATTACTGGCTTGCTGTTTCTAAATTAGAAGAAATATTGTGATGGAAATGGAAGTGCAGGTTGTTCTAGATTTTCCAGATGAGGAGCTTGTGACAATCCATGGGTACTATGACGATCTACAGTACTGGGGATTGGATGCCACCGTGATTCGATCCCTGACTCTGGAAACCAACAAAAGAACTTATGGGCCATTTGGGGTTGAAAATGGAACCAAGTTTTCATTCCCAACTGTTGGGGTAAAGATCGTCGGCGTTCATGGCAGATCTGGTTTGTATCTCGATGCCATTGGCCTTCTCGCCCTTTCAATTCAAGACTACTAGTCACTCCTACGCTCTTTCTACTTCTGTTCACCATGATGTTGTATTTGTATGTTTCCACACGATTATGTAGCTAATTAACTCTTCTTCTTTTTTTCTTTCCCGAGTAGATTATGTCATTATTAAATAAAAAATGGAATTTTGTATGTATTTTTGTTTGGTTTGAAATTCTTCTTCTTTTTTTTTTATTTTTTATTTTTATTGACTTCTTTATTTAACAAACATATATTATTATATGTTTATATTTCAAAATAACTTTTTCTTTTTCTTATTTCTTTACAAAATGTTGAAAAATATCAAAGTTTTGAAGTCGTTTGAGTGTATATTATTATTTTTAGTTCTAACACGATACATGTCTGAAAATTTAAGCTTATGATTTGTTAATGTACTTTGTTTTAGTTAAATTAATATAAATTGTATTTACGTTGGTGGAACATTAATTATCCATTATTCATAAATTAAAATAAATATTTAAATATAATTTTTTTAAAAAATTAGTTTTGTTTTTACACGTAAAATTGTTGATTGTGCCAATGACTTCTTCTCTAACAAGAAAAGTATATTATACGGTTTCAGAAGAAAAAAAAAGAGTATATATTATACTTTTCTTGTTATATAAGAAATTATTTGTTCATCCAACAATTGATGGAAACCACTTCACTTCCTTTTGTTGTTAATTTATTTTATCTAATACTCGTACACACAATACGTGATAAAAATACTTTGGTCTAGACGAGAATTGTCATAAGGATGATCTAGTTGATGATGAGAACAATTTGAGTTTGAAGAGCGATCATCTTCTCTTCAACTCGTTGCAGAAGAAGTGCCGAATGTAATTGATCTAAACTGAGCATCTAGCCGACGTAGATTCCAAGATGAAACCTACAATGGTGGTCGATCAGGTATACTCTAAACCTTAAATCCTTGTATAAGAAATAAAACTAATGTTGAAAGTTCATTGGGTAGGGCCTCAAAATGATCTCCAGAGTGAGAAGGTCGTGAGAAAAAATTTGCTAGAAATTTGCTAGAAATTGAGGTTGTCATTGGAAAGACACTTGAGATGACAGTATTTTAGATCATGACCAGATGATACGAAAACTGTTTCACAATTTAGCCAGTCAGCTTTAGAAGAGATTTCCACACTTACAGGGAATTGTTTTCTCTCCAACGGATTTGGGATCCCAAAATTTACTCATTTGGGCCCAAACCAAAGGAGATCTCAAAATTCATCCCTTTGGGCTACTTTGCTCTCCTTCCAACGGATGTGAAATCTCAAAATCCACCCTCTTGGGTAGCTGGCGTCCTTACTGGCACATCGTTTAGCCCATCTCTAGTAAATATTGTTTGCTTTGACTCGTTACGTAGAGAGGTTTCCACACGCTTACAAGAAATATTTTATCCCACTCCCCAACCAATGTGGGGGATCCCACAACTACGAATCTTCCGAGTAAATAAACGATGAGGTATAGGTCAATCATAATTTAGTTTATTTGATTGTATATTCTTCAACAACTCGACTAAGATTCATGAAATTATATTTTTAAGCCCCGGAGCACACTAAACCCAGTCGATAAAGCATACGAAAACTTGATCGGGTTCAAACCGAACTCTCCCACATTCCATCCACTTAAAACATTGTTCATCAATTTTTTTTTCTTCCTTGGATTGTAGACAATCAAGGGATCCAAAAACATTGTTTTCCGAAATGGTCCTTTTCTCCAAAATCCACACTTTTGGGGGCTAAAATTTGAAATTACCACCATGATTACTCACTCTTCACATTTCTTCACTCTGATTATCAGCATCACATTCCTAACCCAAAACCATCAAGATTCTCATGGCAAAGGATGCGCACATCTCCGTACTTTCGCTCCCGATCTCACTCTTGTCTTCATCCTCAGTCCCCCAATTTTCCATCAATTTTTCGGTGTCTCAATCGATTCTGCAACTAATTTGTTTACTGTCGGGAAGCTCTGGTTACTAGCTTTGATCTTGCTCTTGTTTAGTTTATGTACAGTGGAAGAAAAAGGAGGAGATCGCTATGGATTTTGACCTTCTGAACAATCCCCATCCGCACCCTTTGTTCTTCATCGAAGAGGGGAAGAATGATGAAGTGGTTTTCTGCACCAGATGCCGTCGAATATTGCATCCGCCGGCGTTCAGCTGCTCCGATTCAGCCTGTAACTTCCATATCCATCAATCTTGCATCGACCTTCCTCCGCAAATCCACAACCACTTCCACCCCGAACATCCTCTTTCTCGATCCACCAACAACCACATCTGTAATGCCTGTTGGCAAATGCCGTCGGGCGATGTTTATCTGTGTCGCAGCTGCGGTTTTCAGATTGACGTCAAATGCGCCATCGCCGACACCAAAGCCAGCGGTGTACGGCAGACGTCCGATAACGAGTTTCGACATTTCAGCCATCCCCATACGTTAACCCTTCAGCGAGAACAAAACATAACAACCAATGAAATTGTTTGTGTTGTCTGTGGATTGCTTATAAAATCAGGTTCTTCTTATTACTTTTGCTCTATTTGTGACGCCCATTTTCATCAACAATGTGCCGAGCTGCCGCGCGAGATGCTAAACTCTGATTTTCACGAGCACCCTTTATTTCTTCTTGCCGATGTTACCCATACCCAAACCATCTGTAATAGTTGCAAAAATGACTGCGGAGAGTTCATCTATAACTGTTCCCCATGCGAATTCAACCTTCATGTCGCTTGCTTACAATCTTTCAATCATAAACACACCTTCACCAAATTTAGGAATCAGATACAGTTTGTTTGTCGAGCATGTGGTGAGAAAGGAAATGGATTCTCATGGTATTGCACCATTTGCCATCTTTCGGTTCATAAAGAATGTGCTGAATTGCCGTTAACTTTGAGGACATTTGGACACCGCCTTCATGATCTTAGCCTCACCTATTTTCGTGATGGGATTGATTTTGTAGGCAACAAGATGGATTGTAAGTTCTGTGGGGAAGAAATAAAGACCAAATATGCTGCATATGGTTGCTACAAATGCAAGTACTTTGTCCACTTGGATTGTGCTCGAAAGCAACCTAACTTCACTGTGGATGATCTTGATTCTTCCGATGATGAAAACGCCAAGATTGAGGTTTCCGGCTCTGAGATTCAACATTTCATTCATCATCATCGTTTAGCCTTTGTCACTGAGGAGCAACTCAGGCAGGACAGAGTTTGTGATGGGTGTATGAAGCGCCTTTCAGGTCCATCTTACGGCTGCGAGGAGTGTGGTTTCTTTGCCCACAAAGAATGTCTTGAATTGCCTAGAAAGAAAAGGAACTTCCTCCACCAACATAGGCTGAATCTCATCTCAATCCCAGATTTCGTCTTCCAATGCAAAGCTTGTCTCAAACATTTCAATGGCTTTGCCTACCACTGCAAAACATGTCTCTCCACATTTGACACCCGATGCGCCTCAATCAAAATCCCATTTGAACACCCTGGTCACCAACACCCCTTATCTCTTGACCGCTCAAACGACGACCACATATGTGAAGGTTGTAAGGAGGGGGTGAAGAACAAGATGGCGTTTCGATGTGTCGACTGCAACTTCCATTTGGATGCAGGATGTGCGACACTGCCACTTGGAGTAAGATACAGATTTGATCCACATCCTTTAGACCTGACATTTGTTGAGGATGAAGAAGAAGAGTATTGTTGTGATATCTGTGAGGAAGAAAGAGAGCCGGGGCCGTGGTTCTATAGCTGCCAAAAGTGCAGTTTTGCTGCACATTTGGACTGTGCTGTTGGCATGTTTCCCTTCGTGAAGTTAAAGAAGCATGAAGCTCATAAGCACACGCTGAAACTTGGGATGAAAGGGAAGGAAGAGGATTGTGTGGCTTGTGGTGAATCATGTGCTGAGGAGTTGGCCTATGAATGCATTTCCAATTGCAAGTTCAAGGTGCACGCCATTGGGCTGTGTTACCACAGGCAGGTAGTGCAGGGGAGCCTGGCTTTCATCAATCGTTCTTTTTCCTCTCGTGGAATTGGACTCCACCAACACACTATTCAAAAGTAAGTATGCCCAATGATGCACTTTTAACTCTCTTTTGTGATCTGTCTTGTGCTTGGTTTGTTAGTTTGCTTCAAGTTTTTATTCTATGACAAAGAGAGGGTTTATAAATGTATTACCAGCTGCTTTTATCCATTGAGCAATACTTGGCTTTGTGGGCTTTGTGGATCGTTGGGAGGGAGTCCCTCGTTGGCTAATTAAGGAGTTGATCATAGGTTTATAAGTAAAGAGTACATCTCGGTACGAAGCCTTTTGGGAAAACAAATCTCGGTACGAAGCCTTTTGGGAAAACAAAAAACAAAGCTATGAGAGCCTATACTCAAAGTGGACAATATCATACCAGTGTGGAGACTCGTAATTTCTAACATAGTATCAAAGTCATGCCCTTAACTTAGCCATATCAATAGAATCCTCAAATGTCAAATAAAGAAGTTGTGAGTCTCGAAGGTGTAGTCAAAAGTGACTCAAGGGTCGAACAAAGGGTGTATTTTGTTTGAGGGCTCCAGGGAAGGAGTCGAGTCTCCATTAAGGGGAGACTGTTTGAGGGCTACATAGGCCTCAGAGGAGGCTCTATGGTATACTTTGTTCGAGGGGAGGATTGTTGAGCATTGTTGGGAGGGAGTCTCACATTGGTTGAGGATCTCTGTCACATTGGGCTGATTAAGGAATACATCTCCATTGGTATTAGGCCTTTTGGAGAAACCAAAAGTAAAGCCATAAGAGCTTATATTCAAAGTGGACAATATTATACCATTGTGGAGGTCCATGACTCCACAATTTTTAATGGGCTGGTCTACTTCTTAGTTAGTTAGAATGTATAAATTATGTAACGACTCCAAGTGTTTTTGAACTTAGATTCTGCGAAACTGAAAATTATTTGGTCATTTGATAGCGGGCGCATTCATAGAACGATCGGGCCGTATGGAGGTGGAGGTGGAAGTGCTTGGAACGAAAAAGTTTTCACAAAGATCAGAGCATTCGGTATTAATCATCAAGAGTTGATCTACTCCATTCAAATTCAGTATGAGAAGGATGGGAAGTTGACATGGTCGACAATGCACGGCTCAGATGGCGGTTCAAGATCTGAGGTTAACCTCAAAACTTCTTATGAATCTCCTGTTGTTAAATTTGTTTGCCTCAATCAGATTGAGATTCTTAGTAACTAGTAGGAAATTATGGGTCTGTCTTCTTTTATCAATGTTCTTCCAATACTTCAAAGATTAAATCCTGTTGAAGCTAAGTGATCTGTAATTGCAGGTTGTTTTTGATCAAGACGAACATCTCGTCTCAATTCATGGCTATTATAGTGACTTAAGTGAATGGAGAATTGCACTCGTTGTTATCCGATCACTGACATTGGAAACAAATAAAAAAAGTCATGGGCCGTTTGGTGTTGAAGATGGAACCAAATTTTCATTCCCAACGGGAATAAAGCTCGTTGGCCTTCATGGTAGGTCTGGTTCGGTTCTTGATGCCATAGGACCCTACGCCATTGCTAAAGAGTAGGCTCATCCTTTTAAGGCAATTTATGATGCTAAATACATTCTACTCTTCACAAAAATTCTGGATCTTTGTTCATATTTCATTTGTACAACTTGTAGTCAAATGTACGGACGGGTAATGTAATTGTAACTACTCGATATTTTACTCTTTGGCTTTCGCGCCAGTAAATATTGTATTATTTGAGCTTTCTCTTCCTGGGCTTCCCTTCAAGGTTTTAGAATGCATTAGTACTAGTAGATATTTTACTTTTTAGACTTTTCCTTCAGACTTCCCCTTATGGTTTTAGAACCCATTAGTGCTAGTAGATATTATTTTTTTTAGGCTTTTCCTTTGAGAGTTCACCTCAAGGTTTTACAATGCATCCACTAAGGATTTTCTCTCCAATCGCTGGGTAATCTCACGATTCACCTCTGTTGGGGACACTCCAATAGATGTGGAATCTCACAATTCATTTCTCTTGGGATGCTCTAACAAAGATGTAGGATCTCACACTCCATCTCTGGACCCAGCATCCTTGCGGGCACATCGCTCGGTGTTAGTATGAAATGTTTGAAGGTGTTAGTATGAAGTGTTTGAAGGATAAATATCAAGTTTAGTTAAATTATCTATAAAATTTTAATACTTGGAAATAAAATAATTCTTAATACAAAATTTAGAATATAAATTAAAATATCTAACCGTTCTAAGTAAAGCATCCTCCTTTTTTCAAATTTTAAAACTCCACCTGAAATTCTAAAAATTAATCTGAGATCCAAGGAAAAATATTACAGTAAAAAATATGAACTTGAAAATTGGGGTATTTGAAGTGTTGCTTGAAACCTGCTGTATCCGGCGGACTGGATAATAAGGATTTTGGAGCATAATTTACTACCCACAATTTCATCACAGATTGTTGCCTGATTATTGAATACAATGTCTAAACGAAGCTTCTTTCCAGAATAATATATACAGCTGGAAAATATTGGAGCAAGTTGAGCAATGGATCATTCACAGGCCGGCTTGGTGTCAAAGCTACTAAGGCAAATTGCAAAGGCTTGGAAAGCTGAGAGAGGATACCGATAATCCATCGTAAAAATATCCTTTCCAATCTTACCAAACTGCAAAATCACTCGCTCTTGTTCAGCTGCAGACACATTTTCACTTGTCTCCACAGCAGCAACCAGCTGAAAGTTTTTCACCGAGGCTACCGTGACGCGCCCTTTGAAATTGAGGCACCAGCACTGAAGCTGTTCGTGCCATCTCGGAGCTTTGTTCTTCAATACCAATGGAGCCATTGATTCTTGAGGCTTCGGACACTCGATTACCGGCTTCTTACCTTCGCAAATCGATGTCGATGAATGATGCTCATTGATACAGTCTTTAAACTCCGTGGGAGTTGGGGCAGTGCCACCCTCCTCCACGGCTGCAACAGGTATTGAATGCATGGTGCACCTCATTCGTCTCGGGCCTCTCGTGCGGAGGACGTTCAGCTCGTAAGCTACGGCAGCAACTGTATAGTTCGTCGGAGTTTTACTTGGAGAAACCTGTTTCAAATGGATTCTTCGCTTTGATCTACTGGTTGGCAGTTTTGGGTCATGTGGAGGCTGACTGTCGTAAATCGAAAACTTGGTCCCCAGAAA
Source organism: Cucurbita moschata (assembly GCF_002738365.1). Lineage (NCBI taxonomy): Eukaryota > Viridiplantae > Streptophyta > Magnoliopsida > Cucurbitales > Cucurbitaceae > Cucurbita > Cucurbita moschata. Next base: position 6,353,759 of record NW_019268521.1, read on the forward strand.
ATTTGACCTGTTCCATCATCAACTCTCAGTTCATTTATGAAAAACAAAGCAACCCCCTCGAATGTAATTGTTGCTTACCTTAACTTTCCAATGTAATTGTTGCTTGCTCGAGAGAAGTCGTCTGGAACTAATGATACAATGAACTCTGTACTCATGGCTCGTCGAAATCTTTTTGCAGTAAGCAAAAGTTTACTTAGATTACCCGACAGGGCTGTAAATGAAACAAAAAAGATGTGATTAGATGTGTAAAATAATGAATCAAAGACTCCTTATGATAACAAACATTGGTCTCTTTGAACAATTATATGAAGAACTGATTTCAGCTACAGAACTTTCTTCACATTTTTTCACTTTATTGAGAAAAAGGGAGAAGTTGTTGCATATTTTAAAACTTCACACGCTTTGATACGATGCTTCACAATGAAAAAGAAAGATAGCTTTATTCTGTACCATAGATGAATTTCACCAAAAGGACTCGTAATCCAGAATCTTAGTTGAAAAGGACCATCATAGAGAGGCAACATAATTGATAGAAGAAGAAAAGAGAGAGATACCGGGGCTTAGCCCGAGATAAAGTCGAAACGTTGACGTTGCCCTTTCTCTCTTGATGAAGCACTGGATCGGAGTGTCTCTTGGTCCCGGCTGATCAGTTAAGTCAAGTTCAAAGAAGAAGAGACTAGAACTTAAAGCCTCGGTCGATAAGGAACTCAAAAACTGGCTTGAAAATAGCAGAGGATGAATTGAAAATACCTGCTTCAGAGAAATTGGGAAAGTGATCCACCCACACTGTTCGGGAGTCCTTACGACTTCCTTTGTAATCATCCGCCATGACCTGCAAACTGAAGCACAGGCAACAACATCCCGGCGGGAAGGCCAAGAGGTTTCACTCGCTTCCACTCGTTGAATTATGTCCAAAAGAAGCTCCGGAGGTAAACTCGCCCAACGGCTCTGTTCGATCGGAACCGGAAAAGATGAAGAAGAAGGCTGCTCCGGGACAATATGCGACTTCCCGAGATGACGCATTTGAACTCCCTCCCTCACTTTTCTCGAACAATTCTCACTGCCTTCTCGTATTTCACTCTGCTCACGAACTATGCCTCTCAGAGGCATCGTGATAGCAGTATTCAATTCACTGAACACAAATTAAAAACTCCAATTCAACAAACTCAACGGAAAATAGCAACAAACACGCACCATACATTCAAATCATCAATCCTAAATGAGTCGGTTCATTGAAATAACAGATTCAACACGTAAAGCAAACCGAAATACTCATCAAACGATGCGAAAGTAGAAACTGAAAATTCCAATCGCGTTCCTCACATTCCCGGTGCATTAGACGAAACCGAAAAATCATTCGATGAAGAAACAAAAAGACAAACAGAAGAAGACAAGGAGGAGGCACATACCGCAAAAATGAGAACAGCAGTGGAGAAAACCGCGAGAGAAACAAATATACAAGAAAATCTGCAATACTCGGAGGATTTTGATGGATCGAATTAAAAAAATTATAGCAACTAGCCTTTTCCTTCCACCTTGAATTGCCCTTTTAAATCGAAAAGGCAGCAATGTCTCGGAAGTTTCAAACGTCCTTTGAAGGAAGAGAGAGAGAGAGAGAGAAGCTAAAAGATAAAAAGTTAGAAAAATTCTTTAAGACTCTCTGTTATTCCACAACAGTAGGTCGTCTCCTCCTCCATCATCACCGTTATCCACCGCCGCTACCGTCGCCGCCTCGACCTCCGTCACGGCGAGAGCCAGAGCCACAAACACGGCTCTTCGATTTTCATCCCTGAGAATCTCAATTCTTCATCGTCATCTTAATAAACGTTTTTCTAACAACCCGTTTCTCAATTCTCATCCACTGACTCAATGACAGTTCGTGTTCCGTATGTTAGTTGCTGATGTGGATGCTTTTTATTGGCCATTTGTGATAAGGTCCATGTTTGGTTGTGGTGGTCTCTCTGTAGGAAGTGCGATGCACGTTCTTGGGTAATTGCGTAGAGCAATGGTCCGTCCACATGTGAACTCTCATTATTATAATAATTTATCCTCAAACATATTTTTGAAATCATCAAAATTAGATTTTTTTTTATTTGTTTAATATTTTAGAAATTTAACAATCTAATAAAACTTTATACTACCAATTTTATCTGATTTTAATTCTCTTTTTTTTGGGAAGAATCGAAAACCAGATTTCGGAACAATTTTTATAATAAAAAATGGTGGGAAATGTGCAATGCAGGCTAAAGGGAAGGATGTTGAGGCTCCGCCCGACACGTTTGTAGAGTATTTATTGAGCAGCTTTTGCCTACACTCTCACTTCCCGTGTCTAATAAATTTTTAAAATTTTAATTTTACTTTAATAATTATTTATCTAATTTAATATTTATTAAAACTCATGACTCTTCTAAATACAAAATTAAAGTTTTCTTAATTACATTTATTTGATTTTTTTTTTTTTTTAAGTTAATAATATTTATAATTTAAATGGGTATAATTTCACTTTAGAAGTGGGGGAGAGATGTATAGATTAGGGGGTAGGTAACGAATGGAATCGAGGCTCTCATTATTTCAGCTTCTCTTTTTTTTGCATCTCCGTGGATGGTGCCATTGTTGGACCACGTGCGGGTGGACTTATGCACTCCACATCCAACATCTACTTCACACGTGTCCCAATATCACCTTATTTTATTATTCTTATGTAACAAATTATATCCTCCCACTTTATTGTAAAATATATTTTATAGTTGCCATAGTTCAATAATTAGTGTCACACTCGTTCGTATGTAATATAATAATCTTAAATAGCATACTTCTTTAAGTGGTTGTGGTACATCTCACGTTAGGGTTCTTAATATATGTAAGGAAAACGTGCCCAACGAGTTATTTAATGATATTTAAATAATTGTGTTTATTATGGGGACATTTTTCTTTTATTGTATCTCAAAGAGACGGTAACTTTAATTGTTTTTTTTTTAATATTGCAATTGAGTATTAATATATTGTTTTGGTTGAGAAAAATTCAAATTATTTTTTAAAGATATAACAAATAGCTTCCCACTTTTTTAAAAGAATAAAAAAATGCATCTCTGTGGCATGTTGCTTTTATAAGCATAATGAAAAGCATTAAACTTTAAAAAACACTTAACTGTTAAAGGCATGATATATATATATATAATTGTATGGTGAACGAAAAAATATATATTTTTATAAGTTAACAATAAATTCATAATTTTTTATTCAAATTCGATCAAATCCAAATAAATTTAAAGTTAATTCAAATTATATAAATTAAAATTTGAATTGAATTTATTGTGTATTTCGAGTTCTCGAATGACTAGAGATGAGAAAAGAATAATATTTTGAGTGATTTTCTGTTCTTGAATTATATATTTGAAAAAAAGTAGCTAAATAAATATATTTTCAAAATTAAAAATTTAAAAAAGGAGTAAAAATAAGAAAGATGAAGGAGAGTTGAGTTGTGAATTGGTAAGGGAGAAAAGAGACAAAGTGAGTGAAGTGTGGCAGAGGGAGTCACAATTGCACGTGCAGGCCACTGCCTAGGTTTCAACCACCATACATGTGGAAAACCACGTCAGATTACAGTACTAATAACTATTGTTATTTTATTACTCGTTATTATTAATAATGATGATGTGGTTGACAGATGTTCATTTGTTATCGCACTGGGATTGAGCTGGCTCGTCCAGTGCACGCCAGCTAGATTTTATCAGAATCCCCGAGCTCCTCAACCCCTCTGGTCATTTTTTTTTTAATTTCTGTAAGATTTAATATTTAAAAAGTTCTTTTTTTACTGCTAGGTTTGCGTCTCTTTTTTTCTTTTTACAATTTCGTTCGTAATTTTTTAAAAGTTATATTATTTTAGTTAATGCTAAAATTCACGTATAATTGAATGGCCTTAAAATACATTTAATCAGCCAAGTCCCAATTATCTCTTAATTGAAATGAAAAAGTTGGTCAAATCCCTCCTCACAGGAGCAAAAAAACAATCAACTTCACATAATTAATTCATAGTGGATTGTTATTACAGAAAAAATATATCTTTTTGAAGTTATGCTAACAACTTAGCCTCTTTCATTGACAACTATACTCCATTATGATTGAATACCTTATTCTCGATCAACACAAGTTCTTTCCTTATATTTTATCCTCAGTCACATGCATCTTAAAAAAAAATCTTAGGCCACCCAAAATATTGTAATAGCCGAAGGTCACGCCTCCCGATTTTAAAACATGTCTATTGGTGAGAGGTTTCCACGCCATTTATAAAGAATTTTTCATTCTCCTCTCCAATCTTTTTCGGGTCCCAGCATCCTTGTTGACACACTGTCTGGTTTCTGGCTTTAATACTATTTGTAATAGCCCAAGACTACCGCTAGCAGATATTATTTATTTTAGTTCGTTACGTATCGTCGTCAATCTGTCGATTTTAAAACGCGTTTATTAAGGAGAGGTTTCCACACTGTTATAAAAAATATTTCATTTTTCTCTCAAACCTACGTGGGATCTCATAAATACGCTTAGCAATGAAATTTCTACGACTGAGCCGCTGAAAAGAAATATGTATTTCATTTTAAGGATTGTTCTCATTTAGATGTGATATCGGTTCATTTATGTATCTATCCTTTATTGAAGAGTTGGAATTTATGTATATAAGAATTTGGGATTTAGTAATAATTGAATTGGTATGACTAAGTACCAAGATGAGATGAAAGAGGATATAGAAAAAAAGGAGTGAACAACTTAGAAAGAAGGCTGAGGAAAAGAAGCCATTTTTCAGGTGGAGGGTTTGGTGGGTGTCTGCGTGGTGTGTGGGGGTTTGGACAAACACATAATTCCAAACGAAAGGAAGAAAATAAAGAAGATATGCAATCAGATCTAGGAGGAGTTTTTGAGGATAATATTCATATTACACGATTGAGATATCTCGATTCATCGAAAATAGCAAGCTGCAAAGGCAAAGGGGCATTGGTTGGATTTGGAAGTAGGGAAGGGGAAGGCCTGAGCAGCCAACATGGAAGCGCCCATTTTCCTTGTGTCCTCTCCTTTTTGATTTGACATTATTTTTCCCTCCCACCTTCCCTTCCCATTTGGATAACCCTATTTCTGGCCACCCTCTCCTTCTCACCCCTCTTTTTCATTATTCTCCCCGTCTCTATCTCTGCTTTCAACTCATATTTTATCGATATGCATGTTGGGAGGAGAGCGAAACATCTTCCATAAGGGCGTGGAAACCCTTCCCTATCAAACGTGTTTTGAAGTTTTGAGGGAAAGCCCAAAAAGAACAATCGATTTATGATTGATTTCATCTTTGCTGGCCTACGGTACTTTATTTAAGTTTTGATTTGATAAGGGAATGGTTGTTATTATGTTGTTTTCTATGTTGAGTCAATACAACAACGAAAAATTTTCGGGTAGAAATTTGTATAGAGCACGCCTCTATACATGTTAAAAGCATTAGATCTTGACTTTAAAGGATAGAAGCTGATTTTCTTTGGAAGACTCCCGTTAACAAAAGTAACTATTTAAATATTTTTTACAAAAAAAAAAAAAGAAAAAAGAAAAAGCTTAGAAATCTTTTTTTTTTTAATGTAATATTGAAATACAATAATTAGATGATGATGCTTAAATTTTCATTAATTAGGTCGGTAGAAATAAGGCCATACATGAATTGACCTTAATGAATGAAGCAATGAGCCCTACTATAATCAAATCAATGATGGTCTATTTAGATTCTCAATTCAAATGATTTGATCAAATCAAGATTATATATTATGATTAATGAAATAAAGCTATAAGGATTTTTTGAAAAAGAAAAATTAGAAAAATCAAGACAGCTAATGTCGTCATGGATCAAAACCTATAAAAATGGAAATAGGTTTTTTTTTTTTCTTAAAAGAAATGTATTAATTGAAATAGATTGCATCATTTTTTTAGTATGATTGCCTCAAATTCATGTTGTCTTCATAATTTGGAGATCGTGATTTAAATGGAAAATTATTATTTGATATTTATGATATAATAATAATCTAATACCCGAATTTAAGCTAATGATTGAACTTTTTTTTTTTTCAAGTTTCAAATTTTGGATTAAATTATCATATGCATGTTATTTAAAATATTTTTAATGATTTATAATAATTAAATTATTATTTATTAAAATTTATAGATCATAAACTAAAATGATGGTTGAAGGTAATAATATATATCACAGTGTAAAGTATGCAAATTGCGAGAAAAAGCAAAGAAGGTAAGTTTGTTGGGAAGGTAGCGAAACGTGGGGGCAGGCTTTCCGCTATCTTGTCGGGCGGTACTTTTTATTTGTGACAGTTTTTGCCCAACCAGGTTCTCTTGCCCTTTTGCAACCTTCAACTTGAGCTTCCATTTTCTTCGTCTATGATTTGAATTGGGCTGGGCCCATTATTTCTACTTTCAGTTTCCTTGGCCCACCCATTCTAGATTTCCTCCCTTTGTCGTCTTTCACCCTTAGATTGCCATTTCAATTATTTAATACATATTCCTGTCACGCCTCACAAATCAAACAATATTTAAACATAACTTTTAAATAAAATAACCTGAATCTAAGTATAATTCATGAAATATATTTTTCAATTCAATTTTCTTTCAGACGTATATTAAAATATTTATTCGTTTATTCTTCCCCAAAATTTGGGCCTTCGGGCCCGTCCAACGTCCGGACTGCCTTATAACAGTCATGGGCTCGGCCCTACAAATTGGGCTAAAAGACCCATGTGGGTAGCAGCCAGTCCCTCTGACTGTTGTCAGAACGACCGCTGCTGTCAACAAAGCTATTACCGCAAGTAACTCTTTCCCTTCATCCCGACATAATATAAACAGTATCTAAGTTGACTACAAATTAGCACAACAAAATGTTGACATAATAGAAAACATATGAGTTACATTTTCTTGGGTCATCAACGTTTCAACTAAACAAGAAATGCCGAAAGGAGGTCGAGGCTTGTGACAAATTCTAGCTCTGAAAGTAAATCCGTACTGCAAAAAGTCGGTTCCAGGTAGCATGCAAGAAATAGAAGACAGTACAAAAAAAAAGTACAGACTCATAGGCCAACTTTGGCATGCTATTATTGAAACATGAATTGGCATATCCCAGTATTGGGTGCTACACAATCACAAGCCAAGAACATGAAGCATTATAGCATTCTGTGCGTGCATTCGATTCTCGGCTTGTGGAAAGACAATGGAATTGGGAGCCTCAATTACCTCATCTGTTACCTCTACGCCTCTTTCGGCTGGTAGGCAATGCATGAAGTAAGCCTTTGAACCTGCTAAGTTCATGAGCTCTTCGTTAACCTGCAACGATAATGCAAAGAATGTCATTGCAGCTCCGTTAAGGTTATATACAATATGCAACCAAAATATCAAAAATAAAAATGGAAGAACCAACGTGCCGCTCTCCAACGTTCATGTCAACGATTGTTCTGTATATGGACCCAAAATGTCACGGAGAACACCACAATTTCAGTATACCCTCATATACGAAGGAAAAAAAGAACCATGACACGAGAAATTATCTCAAAATATTTTTGAAACCTAAGGTCCCCCTGGCCTCGGTTGTTCTACCATAACAGTTCATCCGAGATTTTTTCATAGAATTTCGAGTCCACAAACGTAGAGGGTGGACAATCTGGAGTAATCCTCTATGGGGGTTTGGAGGGAAGGTTTGAGTCTAGTTGGGTAGGGCATCCATTTGGAGGGAACGTAGAGGGTCTACTGTGCAACAAACTTCAGATATGAAAACTTTATTTAACCTAAAAATTTAAGCTGAGCTCGGAGTAGCTTTTTCGTTAGCCACCACTTCGGAATTTGGTCACAAAATCACATTTCACGCAGCTAGAAAAAGGGTATGGTACATCCCTTCCAGACCCACAATTGTCTTCATGAAATTAACTTGTGCAGGCCATGTTGCACCAACTACACTTTTTCATCACTACGAGTATTACTGTCAATCCAAGTTATAGCTAACAAAGATGCAATAGGAGAGGCGAAAAGGTGGGCTAGTAATTAGCCAAGCGGTATTCACACTCAAAGAAAAAGGACAGACAAGAAGCATCTTTTTTATAAATAAAAAAAAAAACAAAAACAAAAACAAATTCCACCCCAAATAATGGCATGAAAGATAACGATTCCGACCATCATTGCATGTCCATCTTCATTAACAATTTTCCTTTTTAATAACATCTTCATTGACAAAATTAATTAGCTTGAAGTGCATTCATTAGAAAGAAAACGCTCCAACAAGTACCTGGAAACCTTGAAACGCTTGACGCCGATATTCAGCCTCCTCTTTCTGTCCCATGCTGGCCCAGACATCCGAGTACACAACGTCAGCACCTCTCACTGCTTCCTTGGGATCATTGGTAATCTCAATCTTGCTAACTCCAGCTTGCCGGGCTTTTTCAACCGTATGCTTATCAGGCTCAAAACCTTTAGGACAGGCACAAACAAAGTGGAAGGGTATAACTGATGCCAACAACAACCACGAGTGCACCATGTTATTTCCATCTCCAACATACACAACCTAAATTTTCATTATCATCTGTTCAATTCATTTGAAAAATATAATTGAAGTACATTTTATAACAATTATAACGAAACATAACCAGTAAAACCCAAACCTTAGTTCCTTCTAACTTGCCAATGTGTTCAATCATAGTGAGTGCATCAGCCATTACTTGACAAGGATGGTTGTAATCCGACAGGCCATTAATTACAGGCACGGTGGCATATTTAGCTAAATCAAGGATATCCTGCAACAAAATGGTAGTTTAACAACCCGTAGAGAGACATCTGGATTACGAACAGCAACGGAATAATGAAACATAAGAAATCACTAAGCTGTTCCAACAGTAAAATTATTTAGAGACAAACCAATAGGCCCTAAAACTCAAACACCCTTATTTTTGCTTCATTAAAATTGTGACAAAACACCGATTTTGTCGAAGCAAAACTTTCTCTGTGTACTCCAATCGCAGATATAGTCACTTGATATTAAGAAGGTAATAAACTGGCCACGATACCTGATGACCAAAAACTCGGGCCATGATGACATCATTATAGCGAGACAAAACACGAGCAATATCCCTCGTTTCCTCTCTTTTTCCCATTTGGATAGTGTCGGGCCCTAAATATATGGCATGGCCCCCTAGCAAGAAGAAGCCAGTCTCAAATGAGACTCTGGTTCTCATGGATGGTTTTGCAAAGATCATAGCCATTGTCTTCCCTTTAAAGGGGAGAAATGTCCTATCACCAGATTTTAGTCGAGCCTTAACTTCAACTGCACGGTCTAAGATCTTCAAGAGGGTGGATTTATCAAAATCACTAAGGTGAAGGAAATCCTTCTTCTCGGCTTTCACTGTGATAAACAATAATGCAACAGAGAACAAACGTCAGACAATTAAAAGCATACAGCCGTCCATTCATAGAATAGCATGCATTTTCAAAAACTTGAATCCCTCAAGGAAAAGTTGAAAGTAGAAAACACTATAATCTGTTCTCTAGCCACTGAGAGAGCCGATCTTGCACATCGCCAATGCAAGCGACAGAGATAAATTGGTTTAGGAGAGGTTTGATTATGTATTGCTTTTATACAGAGCACCATTCAAACAGATACCAACCGCACAAAGAGGCGTATGCACCGTCTGATAATCATAACTATAACTTATCAATCTTCACGAACCACATAAGAACAGCGACAGATTATCATCACTCACAGACAACAACCGTAACAATTAGGCAGGAAATGCAAACACCTTAGTTGAAATGAAATTTATAGAAGAAAAAAAAAATCGCAAACAACGAAGCCTTAACGAAAATAGACATGCACCTTGCGATACAACGGACGGAGGGTAAGTCGCAGAGCTCTGGCAAGAAATTGAAGGAAAACCAGCAGGAAACCTAGGCGGAGAAGCGACAGAGAAACGTGAAAGCTCGCCGAAAAACTTTACCGATCGCCGAAGAGACCTAGCGGAGTAGAAGTGAGTAGGGAGTGAGTTTTTATCTGATCGAAGGGTGGAGTGAGAGCAAATCGCCGCCATTGCTTTTGGTGGGAATGGCGGAATACCGGCAGAATCTGTTCCAAGAGTCCGAGCAATATAGTTATACGAACCAGGCGATGCCGATTCAGTCTTAAAAAGAATTTTGACTTTTGGGCATGGCGGATGTTATTAACAATACTAATATTTATTATTGACATATAAAATTAAAAGAATATAACTTTGATTTTACCACAATTCTTTTAAAATCCTTTTTCTTTTTTCTTAAAGCCATTTGTTCAAATATCACTTTCACTGTTTGAAATTAAATTCTTCACTTCAAAAAAAAAATTAATAAATAAATAAATGGGCCTTTTTTCTGGCTCTCTAGCTCTTGGGCCCATTGTTGTATTTAGGGTTTCATAATTACCCTTCACCGCACTTTAAGAACCATCGCTTGCCTTGTCTAATAGCCAACTTTGAGTTGATACAAATTAATTCGGTTTATTAATTAGGAATCATGGACCTCCGGGATGATATGATATTGTATAGTATAATCTCTCGTGATCACACTCTTAATTTTTATAAAAAGAACCCATATTAAATATTGTGTTCCTTATTTATAAATTTAGGATATACTTCTTAATTAATCAATGTGAGACTACTTTTTTCAATAATATTCAATAATTTCTCGATTTGACTCAACCCCACTTACCATTTAAACTTACTTTCCATCCAAAAGAGCGTAATTTATCCCTTTTAGAATCGTATTGGACTCTAAATTTTATAATTGAGATATTGTCTATTATGTAAAATTGGGTTTACGTAGAAAATCATCTTTGGTCTTTGTTTCGAAGGTTTTCTATTAATTGGTTCCCACGTTCTCTTTTCGCACAATCCCTCCCAGCCACAAATGTCAATTTTGCCACGTGTGAGGCTGTGTCTTATCTGAAATCAATATTTTTTTAAATTACATAATATTTATTTTGAAAAAACAAAAGAAAAAAACTTACCATATTACATTATAACTAAAATAAACTTACTTCAACTATTAAACCTTATTTTTAAAAATAAAAACAATTTCAATGTAGTTGATTGACCATTAAAAATATAAAAAAAAATTGAATTTTCATACACCTAATCCTCTCATATTTCCCATCTAAAATTATAATACCGGAAAATGGAAAGAAAAAAAAAACAATATATTAAATAGGTTAATCTATTGATGGATAAAACAAATATTTGTTTTTAATTTATTCCCCAATATTCATAAACGACAGCTCATAAAGGAATCCAACATGATCTCTCACTTATGGCAACAACACAACCACAATATTAATAATAATTACTAATAAACAAACATCGACGTTCAAAGTTAATCCGCAACACTTAGTCTTGGAGTTACGTTTTACAGTTCAACAGACTTGGTTTTACAGAGATGAAGCTTTGGAGTTACGTCTTCGTTGTTCTTCTGCCGCTTGTGCTTCGAGCAGAAGCAGATGATGGGTTTGTGACGACCAAAGGGCATCAGCTTATTCTGAATGGAAGCCCATTTTACGCCAATGGGTTCAATGCCTACTGGTTAATGTACTTCGCCTCGGACCCATCACTAAGACCCAAAGTGTCCTTGGCTTATCAACAAGCCGTCAATCATAGCCTCGCCATTGGAAGAACGATGGCCTTCAACGATGGCGGAAGTAACCCTCTGCAGATCTCTCCTGGGCAATACAATGAGAAGATGTTTCAGGTCCTTTCATTGCTTTGATTTTATTTGGTTTTGTTTTTTCCCTCTTTTGGTAAATGGCTAATGCTTTTGTTAGGGGTTGGATTTTGTGGTAGCGGAGGCAAGAAAATATGGGATTAAATTGATCTTGAGTTTGGTGAACAACTTTGCAAATTTGGGAGGGAGAAAACAGTATGTGGAGTGGGCCAGAAATCAGGGACAGTCCATTTCATCCGAGGATGATTTCTACACTAACTCTGTTGTGAAAGGATTCTACAAGAACCATGTTAAGGTAACGTCACAACCCATAATCACTCATTTATGCAACAAGAAGTTTGTATGAATCTATGGATGTAAGTTTATAAGTATTGGTACTTTTGTTTGAGCAATGCACATTGTATATAGACCGTTTTGACAAGAATCAACACCATAACTGGAGTGGCTTACAAGGATGATTCAACTATAATGGCTTGGGAACTCATGAACGAACCTAGGTGCCTTTCAGATCGTTCGGGGAACACCGTTCAGGTTCTCACTACGTATTACCTTCTTTTAGTCTCCATTCCTACCTCCTATTTCAATCTACGTTTATTTTTTTGTAAGAACTCTGGACAAATATTCCTTGCCAATAATTAGCTGACCAAGTTTAGGGCAAAAAAATGTTTATGTATTTTCTTTTGATTAGGTTCATTTCAAAGAATTTTTTAATCAATAATTTCTATTATAAAAGGTAAAACATCATTAAAAACAAATCCAATAATATTTTATAAACAAAAATATAATAAATTTCTAAAAATTTAAATTCCACTAATAGTAATTTTCCATTAAAATATATTTATTTACTAATATATATCTATATATATAGTGAGACGAGAAAGAATTTATCCTCGTTCAATTAACTGAGAGAAATCTCTCTTAAATGGAAATCCTTGATCTCCGTAAATGGGCATATTTACTTCTTTCCTGATTTTTTTTTTCTTCCATATTTTTCTATCTTAATTTCAACCTTAAATATTTTCATTTGTTCCAAAACAAATTTAAATCTTGAGTTGGGCCAAAGACGACGTCTCATTACAATTAAAATTATGTAGCCCAATTTAAAAAGTTGTATGTATGGAATGATGGCAGGCATGGATTAAAGAAATGGCCGCATACTTGAAATCAATTGATGGGAAACACCTCTTAGAAGTTGGTTTGGAAGGATTCTATAACCAAGCAAGGTATCAAGGGAATCCTAACTTCCAAGTGGGAACCGATTTCATTGCAAACAATCAGATACCCGAAATCGACTTTGCCACAGTCCACTCGTATCCTGACGAATGGTAAGAACAAAACCCTTCTCCCATTTGCTACTTTTCTGAGATCTTCAATCCATTATTAGCTGAAATGAACGTGGTGATTTGATGAAGGTTATCTGGTTCAAGTTTTGAGGATCAGCTCTCATTCCTGAACACTTGGCTCAAAGAACACACCCAAGATGCACAGAACGTTCTCCACAAGCCAGTTCTCTTTGCTGAGTTTGGAAAGTCTAAAAAGGACGGTGGCGCTGATAAAAGGGATCGACTTTACCATGCTATTTACTCAGCTGTGTATTCATCCGCTAAGGGCGGCGGAGCAGCTACGGGTGCAGTGTTCTGGCAACTTCTAGTTGAAGGGATGGGTTCTTATGGGGATGGGTATGAAGTGGTATTTAGTGAGGACCCCTCCACTGCTAATTTGATATCTCAGGAGTCTGCAAAGATGATCAAAATAAGGAAGAAGCATGCCAACCTCAGAAACATAAGACACAAGGGGAGGCCTTAAAGGGAGGCAGCCACAGTCCTGGAAATTGAACAAAAATGGGGCTAAGAATAAACAACTCCCTCACAGAGAAAGGATTGCTCATCCCAAAACTAATGCTAAATCGCTTTGAATATTGTAGTCTCTAATAATATATGGATTGAAATAAAAAGTTGTTCTCTTACTCAGGAATGTGTTGCCTTTCAACTTTTTACATATAAGAAAAGAAGCTAACATTTTACATGAAGCGAAGTCATACGCCAATTACTCGTTGTCGAGCATTGTCGGTTGAAAGCCTCGAGCAGTTGCTTCCTTTCAACTCTCAGCTTTCTCTTCGGATTTAAATGATGGTTCCATCTTTTATTGTCGCATTCTTCAATGTGACTGTGATACCGGACCTTATATAAAACCCTTCTTCTGGTCTATCTGCTTCTTGAACGCCCTGAAAAGTTAACAACCACACACTAGTTAGGTACTATGACCAAATAACATCACGGGTTTATGTGGTTTTGATAGAGTTTGCAAATTCTTAGAAAGTGTTAATTTTCCCCTTCCTACCGAATTGCATGAACTCATGTTATATAAACCTTCACATATGAAACCACCCAGGTTATGAAACCCAAGAACCAAACCTAACCTTTTATTGGTTATTTCTTTGTACAAATACAAACATGGATGAAACAAAACTTATTAAATTGTGAACCAAATATCCCTTAAGAACACAAAAATCATACTTACATCAGTATTAGCAATAACTACATTTTTTCCGATCTTGGCATTCTTGTCAATTATGCAATTCCTGCGGAAAAGATAAATGTAAATCAGAAACAGACCAAACCCATGAACAAATAATGTTTATGGTAAACAGTCGGACGATAAAGTGACGGTTATATTTAACTAATAAGAGATTGCAGATAGCTTTTGCTCTGTATTGGTAGCTGAATATTACCTGATTTTGGTGTTCTCTCCAATGCCGATTGGGATCTTTCCTTCGGCAAGCAGAGATGCGATTTCAGATTCAGTCTGGTAGTAGTCCGCACCCATCATCATAGTATCCTAGAACGCAAAACCAACAAATCCAAATTTGATTAACTTTTTTCAAGCTAAGATGCTACATATCAGCATGGCAGAATCTCTTGCAATAATAGTAAGAGTTTAATCTGTGGAAAAAAAAAGATTGCAGCATCGATAACCATCTTCTGCCATTGCATTCTTCTTATACGTTCCTACAGTGTCGAAAGGGAGGGGAAAATTCAAAAGAAAACCCTGGCTCACCTTAAGCTCCACACCGTACTCCAATCGAGAGCGCACACCGACAATAGAGTGTTCAACACTACACTCTCGGAGGAAGCAACCATGAGATATTATTGCATCTACAATCTGCAAAAGCAACTTCGTTTAAGATACAAGAATCAAACGGATGATGCAGAGAGCAAACTCGAGTTTGATGTCTTACCCTGCTTTTTTCAACTTTAGAAGGGGGCAAGAATCTAGGTGATGTATAAAATGGAGTCTTCGGATCATAGAACTCAAACTTTGGGGGCTGCATGAAAGACACTAAAGCCATCAGCTTAATTGCACTTGATTATGTGTTGTTTCTGCTGCGGGGGAGGGCGTTGCTTGAAAAATTCACAGGCCAGTTAAGGTACTCATCTTCTATATAAATATTTAACTCAGATAACTAAATAAGCAAGAAAACTGGAGATGATTCTTGGTCCCATTACAAAGGAAAAGAAAGGAGACAATCGATGGGAAACATACCTGCTCCGTTAGTGCTAAGTTGGCATCAAAAAATGACTTCACGGTTCCAATGTCCTCCCAGTAGTCATTGAATAGATATGCCTACAACAATATGGATGCATTGGGAAACTTAGTTCTATTATCGTCGAAAGTCTTCCTATTCTGAATTCAAGCACAAGGAAGAAATGAAAGATCAAAATTTCTCAAAAGGGATCTCACTTGAACTTTGTAGTCTTTAACAGCCGATGGAATAATTTCTGAGCCGAAGTCGTTGCATGAAGGATAAGTCCATGTCAAAAGCTTTAATAGAAGATCAGTTCTGAATACGTAGACTCCCATTGATGCAATATAAGGATTTTTTCTAGCATCTTGATCTGAAAGTCCTAGAACTGTAGTGTCAACTTGCTGCAATACAATATATAATGGATAGAAAACAAGATCAGACAAAGACATTGCTAATTACAAACCAAACAAAGTGCATCAATGTTATCAACCATTGCTTCCAGGTCAGATCCCTTTGGTTTCTCTGCAAAATGTAAAATACGCCCTGTGTCGTCTATTTTCATGAGACCGTAATCTGATGCTCGGCTGCAAAATAACAAAGCATTAATGAAAATCTAAGTTTTTAAAGAACACTTTATCCATGGAAATAACGATGAAAAAAGATGCCTACCTATTATCCATGGGTATGCATGAAACTGTAATATCTGCATTTGTGTCAATATGTCTCTGCAAGTACGAAGTCATCAGAAATCCTCATTGAATCACGAACAAATGAGCACGACAATACAAATACAAGTACAAACTAGTTAGGTTCACGTTATACCTGCACAAAATCCATGTAGTCCATCCGGTAAAGGTGATCGCCAGACAAAATTAGAGTGTGCTCAACATTTTTGGTCTTAGCATCCTGCAGAAACCCAATGGATAAAACGTTCATTATACATAAAAAAAAATTGACTGAAAATTCCAATCATGCTCAGAAGATTTTAGGCACCCACCTCAAATAACCATATAAATTGCCTGACAGCATCGGCAGTTCCTTGGAACCATTTTTTTCCAGTTTCACCCGAAGTTTGAGTGGCAGCTAGAACCTGTTTCTCAAACATTAATCCAGAGAATGAGCATAAGAAAGCTTCCGGGTTCATCTAATTAAAACAATTGCAAAGCAGGGGCAGATTGTAAAAAAGGGAAGTACAGGCGTCATACCTCCACGAATCCATCGCCAAAATTCACTCCATTACCAAAATTGTAAATACGAGCAAGGTGACGATTTAGAGAAAACGAATTAAACTGCGTTAGGACGAATATCTTTTCGATTCCGCTATTAATGCAATTACTCATGGGCACGTCGATCAATCTATAACAACCTCCAATTGGAACCTGCAAGTAAAAATTATTTGCTTAAATTCATGCACCAATTTGTTCGCCTGGGTTGGATCAATAGCTTCTATTATCAAGTATCTACTACAACCATCTAAATACATCTCCCCAATTAAAAACGCTCTCCAAGTTTGTGAAATTATTCTTATATAAGCAATTTGGTAGAGGTGGTTACCGCTGGTTTGGCGCGCTGGCTGGTAAGAGGAAACAAGCGAGTTCCGGCACCTCCACCCAGTATGATTGAAGCAATCTTTTTCGGATCAGCTCTAGGAGTCTCAAATATAGGAGCCTGTAAAGTCTGGGGTAAAATTTGGAGTCAAAAGTTCCGATAAAAGTTCATGTACTTTTGAATATCAAAGTACTAAATCCACTTACCGCTGTTTCCTCACTAACTTCTGACATGAGAACAGAATGAGCAACTCCCGCCGTAAGCTTTCTAGCCCTGCTATGGGAAGAAGAATCAGAATTCTTCCGCGAGTAGGCATTCATCTGTATCTGTTTGCACTTTCCGCTTCTCTCAATACTCTCTCCCCAGAACCCGGAGCATTGCACCTTCCTACCACAATGTCTGCTGGCTCTAAATGGCATCGTATTGGCCTTCAAGGTCACACCAAACGAATCCATTGTCAAATCAACTACAGATCAAGAGAAAAATCTGATCTCCGAGTAGCTTGCCCGAATATGTTAAGTCGACCACAGTGCAGAAGAAGCTTAGAAAGATCTCCGATCCTTTCCAACGCAATCGTCGAGACCAGAGCACGCGCAAAAGCCTAGATCAGAGGGAAACCAAAGCTCTGAGAAGGAGATTGAAGTACAACGCAGGGAAAAGGATCAAACGCTGGAGGAGCCCTGTCTGTAAAGGGAGTGTTGTAAGAGAAATGTAGAAGGAACAGCTTCGAATGAACAGAGTAAAGAAGAAAGGCGGGAATAGATCAAAGATCGAAGGATGAAGATCCTGGTGAGGAATGTGAAAACTCTGAACTAGCGTCGTTAAATTTGGTTTTGAGCCGCCAGAGGATCGTCGGGCGATCTTGGCTTTCAATAATGGCGAGTGCAGAGAGAGGGCGCCTTGGGACTTCGACACGGCGGGAATACGGCTATTGCAATTGGGACCTACTCGTCAGCTCTCGCTTGGCCTCTTGTAGTGATTTGTTTATAACAAAAAAATAAAAAATAAATAAAAATAAAAAGATATTTATATGCACCTAATACTTTTTTTCTAAATCAACCAACTATAAATTGGCGTTCTGCTTGACTCCAATGTGACGACAGATTCCATTAACCTTCGAGATTTGTTGTTCTTTGTTTTTTTATTCGATTAATATAATTTCGGGAAATTAAAACGAATATATATATATTATTATTTTATTATTTCAACATTTAAAAATGACCCGAATATTGTTAAACCCATTTAAAATCCTAATTTTTAAAACATTTATGAAAAATAAAATGTACTATTAAGATACTAAAATTGGTAATCTTTATTTATTTATCCATTTTAAATAAAAATATAGGAATAGAAAAAAATAATAATTTACAATCGAGATGCTCGACTAATTGTTTATGTGGATTTTGGCGTTTAATATTTTTCTTTTTTCAATGTTTAATTTTAAAAAGGAATAACATTTATGTTTGGTTATTTTAGGGTTGTATTATAATTCTTTTTATATTCTTAAAGGATTCGGATAGGTGGATTTTTGTCGAATCGTATGTACATTTTCAAATAATGTGTTTGTTCTAATTTAATTAAATTTTCTATTAATTTGATTACTTATTTAAATTCCTAATCATATGGAAAGAAATTAACAATTTAAAATTAAAACACTCATCCAACTCATCGATAGAAAAATGATTTTATTCATTGAACTTCTAACCCGGTAATCTGAACCGTGCCGTGTACGGCCCACAGTCACGTCATTTATTGATTTTTAAAAATAAAAATCAGAAAACCTAAAATAATATAAGTTGTTGGCCACATATTTCCAGCCAAGTGGACGGTTAATATTCATCGAAATTTAAGTATTAGGAGATCACGTGATCATTAAATCGGATTCGGCATCATCTTAAGACCCACCGAGGAATACATGACAGTTCCATGATTAACACCTAAAAGCAGTTATTGAGACCTTTTCTTAACCACCATGTTTTTTTACTGCCTTTAACCTCTGTTACTAACTTTCATTTGTAAAAATATCTTTAAGTTTCGAGGAAAAAGTATATTTTAAAAATTAGTTTCAAGAGTGTGTTAATAATTTTATTTTTATTTTTTTCAAAAAAAAATTAAACTTTCACAACAAAATATTAATATCTTTAATGTCTCTTTGTTCAAAAGTTTTATTATTATCTCTTTTCACGTTTTTTAAAAACAAAAAATACTATCAACAAAATTGTTATTATTATGTTTAAAAAATATTGGTTAACACACCAAACCTTAACAAAATTAAAATAATTTTTAATGTAATAAATATAAAATACATTCAATAATTATTAGATTACAAAAAAACTACCTTTGACCCATAGTATTTGTTAGTGTTGGATGATGAAAGTCTCATACATCGGCTAATCTAGGGACGTGGATTTATAAACAATAATACTCTCTCCATTAGTATGAGGCTTTTGGGGAAGTCCAAAGCAAAACTATGAGAACTCATGTTCAAATTAGACAATATCATACTATTGTGGAAAGTCGTGTTTCTCTAATAGTTAGCACATCTATCTAAGTAATAATTAAACTATATTAAAATTTCAATTTTACAAACCTACTAACATTAATATTAATTGAAGAGGCTTATTGCAATACTTAACAAATTACCTCAAAAGTTTTTAGGTGTTGTTACAATAAATCTCAAAGTTCATAAATATTTAAAAGTTAAATGGTGTTTTTGTAATAAATTATATAGTTCAGTGGCGTTCGTGCAATTTTGCCAATTATGAACAATAAAACACGGCACGAATACTTGTTATTTGGGCATTTGCAAGATTTATATATTTTTTATTATAATTATACATTTTCAAGAAAAGTGGTGGAAATAATAAAATAAACGAGATTGAGGATGATCATGCTCACATGTATAATTAAATATTATATTTCAATAAATTTAAACTGTTCGTACTAAATTAAAAAAATATATATAAAAACATTAAAGAATAAGTTTTATTTTTCTCTAAACTATCCCTGTAAGCATACACGCATCTGGGTAGCTGTCTGAATTGGCGACACGTGTAATACAAATTTCTTCCTGATCATGATGTGAAGGTTGCTGCATTTATGACCTTACACGTGGCATTCTACTCTGTAGATCGTTGAATAGGTCTGCGAGGAAATTAACAAAATGGGCGAGTATCATTGTCGTTTCAGTGTATGCAAGTCGTGCTTAATTAGGCTCCATGATCCGACAAGTCGCATCGATAAAGACATGGCATAAATGTGATTGAAACAATTGATTCCATATTGTATTCTTGGAGGATACATCAAAGAAAAATTTAACCACTAGTCATACATAACAAAATCAGTATTTAATTTAGAATTTTCTATTATACTAACTTTGATTAGTCCAAGAATTAAATAGTGTTAAAGCACGTGCGCACAAATGGATTGTAATTTGATATATTATTCAAAAAAACATCATAAAACAAATTAATTCAACTTGAGAAATACAAATTTAATTGATTTTTAATTGTTTAAATTTAATTCGATAACTATCAAATTATAATTTACACGTGGGCCCGAAAAGCAGGCCTCCATCAGGAAGGCCCATATCAAGGCTCAAAACTAGCAGGCCCAAAAGAGAAGGACGAGCGAGTGGCCATGCGACAATGCCTTGAAGAAGAACTCATCTTCTTCTTATCCTCACTTCATCGCACTCAAACGCAGCAATGGCGCTGAACCTAACGAATTCCTTTCTTCAACGCCCAATTTCCCCGGTCGTCGCACCGCCGAAGAAAAAGGTACTTTCCCCTTATTCTCACTCCTAAATGTTACGACAGCGGGGCCTGTACATTTATTTTTTCCTAAATTTCGGCGCAATTTCCAGGAATTTGGAGCGAGAAGTCACCGGGCGGTGGTGACCTGCCGGAAAAAGGATCTGCACCCCCAATTCCACGAGGATGCTAAGGTTTATTGCAATGGAGAGCTGGTGATGACGACGGGTGGGACCCAGAAAGAGTACTCGGTGGATGTGTGGTCGGGAAATCACCCTTTCTATTTAGGCAGCCGCTCTGCCCTGCTCGTCGACGCCGATCAGGTCGAGAAATTCCGCAAGAAATTCGGAGAGCTGTCGCAGTTGATGGAGATTCCTGTCCTTAAAGGGGAAATCGTTCTGCCCACGAAACGAAAATCCGGCGGCAAAGGGAAGAAAAAATAGAAGAGTGCGGAGAGTTCAGTTGGCCTGGTAATCTTTTTTAAATTCAACTACTTAATACGATTTTGGGGTTTTCTCTTGTATTTCATGTATGTAATTTAGAACAATCGAAACTAATTTGTCTGAATCGAACAATTTGTTTCTGTTTGTCGCTTGCATTGCGTCGCTGTTTGTTGAGAATCATCAATGCCGATGAACAGTTCGATGAAACTCAATTGGTTAATCATAAAACATTAATTAAAATAGAATAAAATTATGCTTTAAAATTTACAATTATTTTATCTAGTTAACTTTCTTTTATAAGGAAAAAAGTATACGTCAATTAGGCTGACACGTACACATACGTACTTTGGTTAATAGTTTTTTTAATTAGTCCTTAATCGTTTAGCGCTTCAAATTTCTTTTAATGTGTTCAAATCTATCAATTGGATAATTTTGTAAATAATTGATGTATATCAAATTATTGTTTTATTAACCTAATGATTTTATGTGACTCATAATTTCATTATTTGAATTTTATATTATTTTTTAATAAAAATCATAATTATTTTTATTAGCATAATTTCGAATAATACTTATTTAAGACATAAGGATTATATTCAACATTTTTTTTAGTTTATTTATGGATTAAATAGATTTGAACATTCAATTTATGGGTCAATAATACATGCATTAACCAATGCTCCTATCACCAATAATAATTCATTAGCTTTCTATTAAAGGGTTTAAAAATTATTTTGAGAGAGTTTTAATTTATTGTTCAATATATTAAAGATAAAATGCAGAATTTTTAAAAATTAATGAAAGTTGAAAATTTTGTGAAAGATTAATGCGGAATTGATAATTATTAGGTAATTTAATAACCTTAAAATAAGAAAAAAAACACTTGGTATAAAAGAGAGAATGCGCGGGCCGGCGGAAGAACAAATGGACGCGGGTTCTGAAAAATCCTTCGCATTCCACGTTTCTTTCATTCCGTGAGCGAGTCTTCGAGATTTCTCGCAGAGAGAAATTTTGATGCTCGAGTCGAAGAAATGATTTCACTCTCTCTTCGAAGTCCGAACTCGTCCGTAAGGCGATATCATCCACAGCGTAAAGCTCTCTCTTCTGGTGAAGGTTTCGCCTGAAGTTGAACACTGAAGTTCATTTCTACAAATGCTGAGTGGCTGATCGGCGTTCTCTTCTCAGTTGTTTGGTTCCATTGAAGCGGACCTTGATTCTACTCAAAGCAATCTGCCAAAAGTCCGATCAGGTGCATGGATCTCTTAAACTCTCTTTCTCTTCTGTGCTATTCAATTCTCTTGAATTTAACTCTCGACTGTTTGAATTTTAGACCGCGAGGGAATCTGCCGGATGGAAATCGTACTAGTGCAGGAGTACGCTGCTGATTGGAACTACAGATGCGAAGAAGCTGTCAATCTTGTCCTCACTTATCTGGATCATCTCCTCTTTTTGTATGTCTACCTTGACTCCTATTTTTCAATTTTCTTTCTCTCGGAAGTTTAGTGAAAGAATCTCCTGAAACTTTTCATCGGTTTCCTATCTCATTTTAAAGTGTGATTAGCAATATTTTATTTCTAGTTTCTTTTTTCTTTCATGAGATCGTTTAGTGAAAGAATCTCCTGAACACTTTTCATCGATTTTCTATCTTATTTTAAGGTGTGATTAGCAATATTTTATTTCTAGTTTTTTCTTTCGTTCATGAGATCGTTTTAGTGAAAGAATCTCCTGAACACTTTTCATCGGTTTTCTATCTCATTTTAAAGTGTGATTAGCAATATTTTATTTCTAGTTTTTTTTTTCTTTCATGAGATTGTTTTGTACTCTGTTAAACTGTTTTATCGTCGGTAAGTTTTGAGAAATTGATGAATTGTTTTCTGCATTCCAGTAAGACAGTGAATTATCGATGCAACTTTCTTTTCGTTTGAAATTGGATTTTCTTCAACCTACTCGTGGCCGCCGCCGATCTCTGTGCTAATTCTGTTCGTAGTTTGAGAATGTTATAGGGATACAAATGGATCCCACTGCGTGAGCGTTTCGAACCTAATGGCTTTGTCCGCACATAGGCGTCTTCTGTGGAGAGATGTAGTCATGCACGGATTGTGATGCTGCGTGTCGAATCTATGTGCAGCATGTAGTGATTCTGTAATTGGATTCCAACCATGTTGATACTGAGGTACGTTTCTATATTCATTTCATGCTAGTCTTGCTTGAACTACATCATATTTGTGAACAGTAATTGTGATAAGTGACGCTATAACTTAGCAAATATACACTTGTTGAGTTAATGATAGTTCATGTGACGGTATATTCATCATAGAACAATTGAAGTCTTTCTAAGAAAACAAAATCAATAATTCTGACGGTATACTCTTACCGACATTGGTACGTCCATGTCCTTGTATTGAGAGAATTCCTAAAGGCTATTGAGAAGAATGTCTTGGTCAGTGCAGGACGAGTCAATGTGCATCGAGACTCTTTCCTCCTCCAATCTGACCATTCTATTTTTTCTCAAGGTAGAGTTTCTTTGAGCTTTCTTTAGCTATTATCCTTCTGCTGATATTAAACACATTTAAGGATTATCATATAATGCATACAAGCTTCTAACTTTTTTGTTACACAGTAAATGTACTCATTATCAATAAATTCTCTAGCTTACTGCTGAATTAACTAAATGTTCAGAGCCATAATATCTATTGACTGTTTTGAGTGTTTCATGGTGTTGGAGGTTTGCTCATTTTTTTTCTTGCCATGAACTACCCCAATGTATGAAATATATACTTCTATTAGTAGGAAGCTTGTTCTGACGTCTAACTGGTTTTTTGGTATCTGATACACTCCTTGGGAGCAAGGAAGTAAGTTTCAAATAACTTTCACGGTGTTGTTCATTCAGAGATAAGTTAGAATGAAAAAAAAAAAAAAAAATGAACAACATGAATAAAAAGTCACAAAATAGGAAAGAGAATATGAGAAGCGGTTGGAGAATTTTCTATTACCTTTGAATGTGATTTACAATTAAAATTGCAGATTTGTAATTGAAAGGGCAACCATGATCCAACTGTCGAGAACTAACAATCCATCTCATATGGAAGAAAAACATTTTTCTTCTTTTAATTTATTTTTATATTTTAAAGAAACCATTTTATTAAAGAATCTTTTTTCTCAAAATTGTTCTTGTTATAACTGTTTCAACATCGTTTATTGATGAGTACTTATCTGGAAGTCTTTACTTACGATCTAAAAGGCTCCATTCTATTAAATAGAGTATTACAAGCATACGCTTCTTTGTTTTTAGGTAGCGAAAGTGAATTTTGCATATCTGTTGAATAATGATTTTCATCTGCCCCAACTCCCCTCCCCTCGTTCTTTTTATCCACTTGAAAGTGAAATCCCTTTCTAATACATGTTTTCATCTTTTCCAGATCAGCTGAAATATGGATGTCTTCCAACTTCAAGATTCATAACCAAAAGGAATTTCATTAACCAAAATGTGACTCGTTTTAGGATGCATCAAGCATTGAAGTTGCAGAATGGCGAGGTAATTTGCTCCTCTTTTTGTTTCAATGGTATTTAACTCGAACGTCCTTGTGATTCCCATCAATTATTTTTCTGTATTACTTAATGTTATTCTCAGTGTCAGATCCCAATTCTACACTTTCAGTGTTTGATATTATTTTTCTGTATTAGGCTTTTCGTTGCTTTGCTTCGATGTAATTAATTGACTACTCTTATGAACCTTTTTAAGTTGTAACTTGATTGCATCCAATTTATGCATCAGATATCAGAGTTAAGGTATATGCCCACTGCAATTCATTTTGACTACAAGGTATATGCCTACTACAATTCATTTCTGTGGTTCATTATTTACTATGAAGTTTTAGGTGGGTTTCGTAGACCTGTATCTAAAACCTTTTAAGTAGGAAGAATACTATGATCAAGAGAACAAAATAGTTCGCAACTAAGCAGATGTTTGTGACATCGCTAGAGGCAGAAAATTGTTACAGGCTCTAAGGGTTGTGAATTTACAACACAACAAGGGTACATGCCAAAGTTGTGGCTGTACTTCTTTTCTGTTAAGCATGAATTGGACATTTATTTATTTTACTAGAGATTCATTGTTTGTGTCCTAACTATTTGGTTGTTATCATTTTTTTTTTTTTTTTTTTTTTTGCGTCATGTTCTT